>NC_089820.1:55320091-55462591 GCF_029633855.1 Hoplias malabaricus
TACAAGGCACACACGTGCGCACACAACACACACACACACAATAATGAGACTAAAGCTGAGGCTTAAAACCCAATCTCTCTCTCTGCACTCCGAGCCCCTTTACATTTACAGCATGTGTCTGAGCTTTTTATTCAGAGCAACCTACTGCTTTACAGTGTTCAGTTTCTCGCCCCCGGGGATTCTTTGGGTACAGCTGTTCCTACCCAAGCTGGGAACGGAACCCCGCAGGTTGCCACGTGACAAACGGTGATGGTGCACAATGCGCTACACCAAGCACCAGCAAAATTCAAGGTGGCGATGATCAACCGTCAGGTCATTTACCTTCACGCTCAAACACGTGCGCCGTTCTGTTGTGTTCGCCAGCGTGACCACGGTGAACAAATATACATTTCCATTTGATGTAAACTCAGTGGTTGATGTCGTATTGATCCTGTTCTGATTCTGTTATCCTCCACAAACAGCAGAACTGAAGCTGTGGACCCCTTCCTGTCGGCCAGCGGTGAGCAGTGTCCCACACGCGATCAATAAAACCAAATTAAATCTAACTGCCCGCCCTCGGGCCTCAGACGAGCAGCGGTGGGAAAACTCATTCTTTAAGCCGGAGCACGGCTGTGAAGTCCAGCTCCGAAGACACACAGCAGGCGCAAACACTCTCAGACACTCGGCTGAGGGGGAGAGGGATTACAGTTTTAATTTGTATGATCACAACAACGCAACTGAGATTGATTTATTAAGTGCAGGAGGCTTGTAAACAACAATCTCACCATAAACAAAGCTTTTCTTTAGTGCGGAGCAGTGTGCACTAACGCTACATTAATAATGACTTCACGGCATTCTCTTTCAGCTGTGTTCAGAGATGAAGTCTAAGCTTTGACCCTATCGTCAGGAGCTCTGAGGTCAACCCTCACCCCTGGCTCATGCGGAAGGCATCACTGAGCTGATGTGACAGATCTGGGAAGCCCCAGTGGAACTGGAGATGATTATTTAGGGAGAAAATTCAGGATCTCAGGACAAGCAAAACCATAAAAAAATATTTTTTTGTTAATGACACTCTGGATATTTCAGCATGTACATGACCACAGAGGGCGCTGTTGGTGCTAGAGTTGCATCATTCACTGGCCCATAGTGCCCTCTCATACACGAGTGATTAGAACAGCTGTGATCTACTTACAACACACAACACACACACACACACACACACAAAGTATAGGAGTAGCTCTGGAAATAATATCAGCTACTCGTGATAAGACAAAATTATTACAGTCTGTGGATACAAATATGTTTCAGATATAATTGCATTTCTGTAGTAACTCATCTCAGTAAATATCATCCCAACACCCATCCCTGGGACTGCTATTTTCTCAAATTACTTTTAAAATGCAGTATTTTAGATACATAATGAGCATTCTGCCCATTACACATTTCCCATAAAACAGAGGTGTACTTGAAGCAGAGCAGTTTGTTACCAGTCTTTTTAATTTAACCAACCACTTTGTTCCTGCCATCAAGGCAGGGGAAGACACGTAAAGGCCGTAATAACTTCTTAGAAAAGGCTGTTTCCCTTCTAGAAATGTCTTTATATACTTTATGTTCACTTTGGTATATTTTTGAAATGGTTCTGGGTCTTAAAGAAAATCTGTAAACACGCATGGGTCAAAAAACCCCACAGCAGCGCTTTCCTGTTTAAACAGCTCTGTTCAGAACAAGGCGCTCTCTGTTCAACCCCCGACAGCCTCTGCACTCTGTCTGTTTGCTTCGTTTAACCTTGTCTTTGTGCTCTCAACTAAACAAAAACTCCTCTGCGCTCTGATTGGAGAGACTGGTGAGCAGGCGGGGCAATTTAAATGTGTCTGCCCTCCACGAAAGATGCAGTACCCAATTAGAACGACTCATTTAAACCTGCATTGTCAGACTTAGGCAGACCACAGAAAACTGGCGGGTGGTCTTATTTCACAGTGTGTGGATTGGTGGGCTCCAGATCCCCACAGTAATGTGCTATTACACTGAGTCAGTGATGATTTTATAATATCTTTTTTGAAAAGATTCAAAATCAAAATCTTGCTCTAAAGAAAAAACACATTAAATATGAACGCAGATTTTTTCATTCAGTGTCCGCAACTTGGCGCCCTTAAGTAAACATCCAGCACCATTCACCGCACTTCTTCCACTCATACACACCGCACTCCCAAAGCTCGTAACAACAAACCCACCAACCCTGGCCTTCACAGAGCGAGGTCTTCATCGCCTTTCGTCCAAATGCCTACCGCTCCCGTCGCTCCGGACTTTCTCCCTTCCCTCTGCAGGAGGAAACACACACGCTCTGCATTATTCAGATATTTTTACGTAAAACCGAGTGCGAGGAAGGACAAATCTGTATGCAGAGGTCAGCGGGGAGAGAAGGCCAGTTAAAGTTTCATGAACAAGAAATTGCAGCATATGCTGAATAAGAATGTGGCGTGAAGCAAGCCGGTCTTATTTCTCCGCATGAGAATGTCCACTCTGAAGCTCAAAGAGCATGCTAATATAATCTCTCACGCTACGAGCAGAAGGACTAGAAAGGTGAATCATCTGCGATTGATCAGATCTGCGGCTCTGTGGGTAAAGCCCACGTCTAATCCTCTTGGACCTGAGCCTGCTGAAAGTCGAGAGAAATCCTAAGAGCGAGGAAACCGGGTCGTGTTCAAAGGTGGGACACAGAGAACTGTCTGTTCTCTTTGATTACGGCAAACCGAGAACATCGCTTCCACGTTCGTTCAATACTCCTCCACAAAACTGAGGGAGTCTTGCATCTTAGCTTGGGCTGACAGCTTTAACTCTTCTAGGAGACAAAACCCGAAATATATGCACCGCACTAGGTGAGGTTTTTTTGCTAATGGGCACCCCCTACAGTTGGCAGAGTGTAGTTGAAATTTACAGCACTGTCCTGAAGTCAAGAGGGAGGGGCAGGGTTACACAGTGCAGTTTCTGTGGTGCTGAGCCCAGAGTAACAATAACAGAGCCTCTATTCTCCAAAGTGAAGCATCATACTGTTTTTGAAGTTGTAAATTTAAGACAAAAAAACTAGCAAGTGCTCCTCCCTCTGACCTGGTGTAGTGACCCTGAAGGATAAATTAAGTCCTCAGCTCATAGCTCTACTGGAGTCGAAGGATCTTCTGGAGATTCCTGCAGTGCTTCAGCAACTGTGTCCAAACCCCGCAGCTTCTGCAATCGATATTAGAAAAGAACACACTCTGCCTGAGATAAAAATCCTGAGGAGTTTTAAAGAGTCTGAGAAAGCGAGAGGTCAGCGTCTTGCTCCGCTCCAGAATGCTAATGTGTTTTCCAAGACCACAGTCTGAGAGTTTCTCTAGGTTCTTGTTCCTCTCCTCTCCTCAAAGTCCAGGGCCAGCCCTGGTCTAATTGTGAGAGATGTGGGCTTGGGAACGGAGGGTTGTCGGTTTGATCCCTCAGCTGTGGAAAGTGGAGGCAAGGGGAGTGAAAGAACAGTGATGTCTCCTCCCTCAACATCCACAATCCTCAATTGTTCTTCAGACTGCCCGGTGTTCAGGTGGTTGTGTTCTCACTGGTTTGTGTGTGTTTTCACTGCTGTGTAATCACAAGCAAAGCACATCTCATTCAAAATGTAAGGGGTAGGACCATCATAATCCTCAAAAATGAGTGTCCTGGCAGCAGTGTGTGTCCAAATTTGTTAAAAGTAATCAAAAGCTCTGCCCTTCTGTCCGCAGGTTCCAGAGGTGCTCATGGTGCAAATGCCTTCTTCTGACTGTACCTTTAGACGTGAAGCATCTCTTGGAACTGGCTTCCAACTCACCCACACACACAGTCAGTAAAAGGGGAACTAAGGGTGTTAATAAGGGTCAAACAGCTCAGGCGTCCTCCATCTGCTTTCCCGGCTGAGCCACTAGGAACAGCATCTGGAAGAGTTTGGATGGTGTAGAGACCTCTGAACATCGAAAAGCATGAAATAAGATGGGGCCATTGCTCTATTCCTGCGCCAAACGTGGGAGATACTGACTTATTTTCACTGTTACAGACTTCTTAAGGAGGAACTGACTCTGTGTGAAAGTAAACCAAACGAAAGTGCTACAAATCTAACAGCTCGATTTACAAATGAGTTTCTGTGGCATTTTAAACCGTGAATATAAGCAAGTTAAAGTTCAGCCATGTACACGCCGCAGTTAGTTTCTTACTCAAACTGTACCATTCCACCTTAAAAGACATAAAGCTTCTGAACAAAAAAAATAAATAAATAAACATGAGGGGAGTCTGATTTGCTGTAGAGGATTCTGTAGTTCTCAAGAATCCTCGACTTTAATACGTACAAATGGCAACAAAGAACTTGAACTTGGCCGCTCTGTCCCTGATGTTCTTTGATCAAGGGGATGAAAGGCAACTAGTTTTTCGAGAACGAACAGACGGATGGTAAATTGCATGAGCTCCCTCCTCCCTCTGCTGCAACACAGGGGCACAGAAGGCCTTTAGACCAAAGAAGCAAAGGAGAGAAACAAACGGAGAGACAGTTCTCTAATAAAGACGTTGACTAATAAAAGGACACCGCCTGGAGTTAAATCACTACAGCGCCTTCTGTATGCACTCATTTTTCCCCATTGAAGAGAAAAAAACAGCGACCACAAGGACTTTGTGTGTCCGAACAGTGAGCGCGGTAATGCACACATTCTAAAACCCCATTCTTTTCTGAGCTCTGATGAGTGAACACGAGTATGAAAGGGGAAAAATGGATCACATGACGGGCATGTGACATTCCCCAGCTCAGTCCAAGAGCTCAGCTACTCTCAGCGCAAATTCCTTCCCCATCACAAGGTTAGGAAGCTGTGCTACATCTCACTGGCTCACAGATGTAGATGTACATGTTGTAAACATACACCACCTCAAAACGAAGTCAGCCCGTCCCCACCAATATCTATATTTAACTGATGTCATTTGACAGTGGTAAGGCGCTTGTAGGAGGACACTAACTCAACTACACCACACAAAATGCAAACTACCACAGGGTATGTTTAAAATATTAATAATACTAATACTACTAATAATAATAATAAATCAGGTTAAATCACCCCGTTGTCCAGGGCTTTTATTTTGCATTATTAACTGCAATTCCTTTACGCACCACTAGGAGCACCCCTCAGAGTTCAAATAACTGTGGAGGACAGCGTTGGCTAGCATTGTGCTGAATGATGGGAGGAGAGTGAGGACTGAGGGAGAGAGAGAGAGAGAGAGAGAGAGAGAGAGAGAGAGAGAGAGAGAGAGAGACTAAAAAGACATTGTTTCATATAACTGCATTCAAGAATTTTAAAGACTGCTTTAAGCGTCACATCAAAAACATATTGACGAAATGTCTGATCTGGGTTCAGTTCTGTAATCTCCGCAAACCACAACCAGATGTAAACTCCCAACAACTGCCTGTAGACCAAGGCACTGATAAACATCTACTGCAGGGTTATTCAGGGCCACTCTCCAGGCTTTTCAGCTGACCTCCCCAAAGACTACTGACCACTGGAAGACAACACAAACCACCTCCCCTTTTATGAATTACTCATTTCCAAAGCATTTGGGGAACAGCCCTCCTCCACCCTGCAGTGCTCCATAAGCTCCCGCTGCGCTGGTGTAGCGGTGTAGCTGAAGTCTGCGGGGGAGAGATTACCTCCTGAGTACAAACGACCACAAACACACGGTGACATTCAGGAGGGCGGCTTCTGATGTAACACACACTCAGCAACCCACCCAAATGTATTCCTGCAACAGCTTGAGGTCTAACCGAAATGTCACCTGGCCACTGGCAGCTTGTCCCAGCAACTGCTGGGTGCACCAGAGCACTGTGGCCCTGACTTTCTACTCTCTCTCTCTCTCTCGCTCTCTTTCTGCTGACTGCCCTCTCTCTCTCTCTGTTGTTTAAGGCCAAAACAAACAGTGACAGACACCAAGTCACGGCCAGTGTCACAGCGCTTTGTTTACATTCAAGATGCACTGAAACTATCAACAGACCAGTCAAGCTCTGTCCACATTCACATCCTTTCACACAAGATTTAGGCCGGACAAGCTTCAGATCCTCAGCCAAGATCCTAATCAGCAACATTATATCCCAACGTGCCAACATGCTTCTCAATGTTCTCACATTTTACCATTTATGAGCAGTTCTTTCTGCACTGCAGAAACTGCACTATGTAACTCCTAGAAGAGGGTAGGAAACAAACCCTACCTCCCTGCCCTAATACACTGATTTCAGTACAGTGCTGTAAAAATTAATTACACTACGGGAGCCCCACAAGAAACAAAACTGGGAACTGGGAAACTGGATTTACACTCTTGCTTTTGTTAGTTTGCTGCTTGTTGATTTATCCACAGTTTTCTCACAAGTTCCCGAGTACTACACAAGATGGCTACAGCTGCAGATTCAATCACAGCATGTGTCTGAAGGGTCAAATTGGGAAAATGACTATCACATTTCATCGTGTTTATGCAGTAAATCTGTGGTTTTATTTTGATATTTTTAAGCAACATTAATACAGTGGGGTGGCACGGTGGTGCAGCAGTCACACAGCTCCAGGAACCTGAAGGTTGTGGGTTCGATTCCCGCTCCGGGTGACTGTCTGTGAGAAGTTGGTGTGTTCTCCCCGTGTCCGCGTGGGTTTCCTCCGGGTGACTGTCTGTGAGGAGTGTGGTGTGTTCTACCTGTGTCTGCGTGGGTTTCCTCTGGGCGCTGTGGTTTCCTCCCACAGTCCAAAAACACACGTTGGTAGGTGGATTGGTGACTCCAAAGTGTCCGTAGGTGTGAGTGTGTGAGTGAATGTGTATGTTCTGTGAAGGACTGGCGCCCCCTCCAGGGTGTATTCCCCGCCTTGCGCCCAATGATTCCAGGTAGGCTCTGGACCCACCGCGACCCTGAACTGGATAAGGGTTACAGATAATGAATGAATGAATGAATGAATGAATGAATGAATGAACACAGTGGCAGATACCCCACTTCTGATTCAAACTTGCTTCATTTCACAATGATACTCTAAAGTGTCTCTAAAGTGTACGAGAACCTCTCGTTGTGTTGAGTGGGTCTTGACCTTTGTCCTGACCACTGCAATTAAAAAAAATGTGCTTGTGTGTGAAGCAAGGAATGGTCAGTGGAACTTCTTCAAACCCCATGCTGAAAGTCAGCTGCCAGAAGAAATTCCGAACCATGTTCTATTCCACTGTGGGACCGACGAGAGCCGAAGAGCGACCGACATACTCTTTTACAACGACTCTGTGGTCCATCTTTTCAGCTGGAGAAAATGACTGTTTTTCATCTGAAACAAATTTTCCGCCCCTTCCCCAAGAGCGACCCCACAGCCTGGAAATTAAGGCCAACAAATACCTTCCTCGTTGGCACTCTTATCAGTCTCTCTGCGAGGACCACAGCTCTAAAGCCACTGTAGTCCTCAAAGGCAGATTTTCTTTTTCCTCCTGAATGACAGAGGGCACTAAACAAATCAGTGCATTGAATTTAATTCATTCAATCGAGTACATCATTTCCACATGAATAAAACATATTACATCAGCCCCATTATTGACGAAAGTGAGTAAACAGAAGGACAAAAATGTGTTCATGTAAAATATTGTATTCATGTGGAAATGATGTAAACACAAACCCAGAGCTTTGATTTTTTGTCGAGTGAAGACTGGAGGAAGTGGGCAATAAAAACTTTGACCGTCATGGATTTTATAATGAATATTATGTGATTATGAACATAATTCTCTTCCTGCTGAGCTGAACTGGGCAGTCGTACAAGTCTAGTTTCATTAAAGTGGATGAATTTATTAAAGTGGATAGAAGAGAAAAAAAAAATAAATAAAAATATTTTTCAAATGTAAAACTAAGATGAGGTATTCTGAATATTTGCTGCATCTTAGGCACTTCTCAGAGTCTAACCAATCACAGCACTGAACCAGCATTTATCCAAGACCTTGAAGATGTGGGTAAATGGAGCAAAACAAATACAAAGTGTGGAGAAATAAAAGCACTGATGAAATATAGTTTAAAAAATAGAAGAAAGAGAACAAAGTGAAAGTGACTAAATACAGCTTTTCTGCTCCTGGCTCCTCACTGCCCTACGTTTGAAGTAAACAGAGGCTCACTCTCAACCGTGGCTGAAATCTGTCATTATAAACAGGTCTGCTTAGAGAGGGTGTATAAAACAATGTAGTGTTTGGTCCTTGTGGTATTTTGACCAAAGCAAGTCACATGCATTTGATCAGGATTTCAGAACTACAAACCTGGTTCCGCAGCAAAACAAATGTAACCTAGAAGCTCAAGGTTATGTCGTAATGGATACGTTTTCTTATTAAACCAAACGAATTCGGCCTGTGTTCTATAAAATCTTGTCAGACTCGGTCCAATAGTCGTTATGAAAGAACATATCTGTGGGCGCAGCATGAATAGGTCAATTGGATTTGTCTCTGCCTGCTCAAACCACAAAGGCCCTGCTCCGGCCCAGCCCATCCGTTTCAGAGGACAATGAGTATTTCCCTGATTGTGTTTGAGCCCTGAGAGACTTGATGGAGGAGGAGGAGAGGGTTCCTGAGAATCGCGAGATGAGACGAGAGAAACAGGGAGGACAGTCGGACTAATGGGAAATGGGATGAGCAAGGTAATTCTCCCTGAGCCACTCAGCGTCTCACTGCTCTATTAATAACACTAACTCAAGGAGGGAGAGAGAGAGAGAGAGAGAGAGAGAGAGGGAGAGAGTGTGTGAGAGAGAGAGAGAGAGAGAGAGAAGGTGCAAGAGACCGAGAGAGTGAAAGAGAGAGTGCGCGCGAGAGAGAGAGAGAGTGTGTGTGAGAGAGTGAGAGAGTGTGAGGGAGAGAAAGAGTGCAAGAGAGCGAGAGAGAAAGAGAGTGCGAGAGAGAGAGAGAGAGAGAGAGTGCAAGAGAGAGAGAGCGAGTGAGGGAGCGAGAGAAAGAGTGCGAGAGAGAGAGCGCGAGGAAGAGAGTGTGTGTGTGAGAGAGAGAGAGAGAGAGAGAGAGAGAGAGAGAGAGAAAAAGAGAGAGAGCGCGCGAGGGAGAGAGTGTGGGAGAGAGAGAGCGAGAGAGAGACAGCGAGAGAGATATGCCCTCAGCTATCTGACAAGACAGGCTGGCCCTTAATTAGCTTCCAGGCTCAGCTCGGGCTGATGCACACGCATCATCGCCATCATCTTCGCCATCATCATCAATCAATAGTGCTCTTTATAAGCACGCAGACGTCGTCCTCTGGCCCACGATAGGGCTGAAACGACACACACAATTTCAGGCTCAATACGTCTAAGAAGAGACGACACAGCACCACTCTCTCTCCTCTGATACCAATACTGAAACCTCCAATATCAGCTGATCCTTAGCCAGAGCTTTAAGAACCAGTCCACTTTAAATATAGCACACAGTGACCTCACCGCTAAATACAGCTGACTCTGGTGAGATTATGACCAGCGAGAGTGAGAGAAAAGGAGAACAGAGGGAGAAGAGGAAGCAGAAACAAGAAGAACACAAACTTAGAGAAAGTGATCATACGAGAGAGATATTCTTACCCCAGCTAGCTGCTGGTCATCTGGAGAGCTCCACACTGCTCAAGCTTCAAGAGGGCGACGGCCACTGTTTTCAGCCGTTCTACAGATTCTTATCTTTAGATAAGAGACGTAGAGCCAGGGACCACATAATCGAGTCTGTTAGAGACTCCCAAACAACCCCACACAGTTTGAGGAGAGTGTGATGATAGTTCAGGGCGGCGGTGGGTCCAGAGCCTACCTGGAATCATTGGGCGCAAGACGGGAATACACCCTGGAGGGGGCGCCAGTCCTTCACAGGGCAACACACACACACACTTACGGACACATTTGAGTCGCCAATCCACCTACCAACCTGTGTTTTTGGAGCATGGGAGGAAACCAGAGCTTTTTTCACAACGTTGTGATTGGTTTTCACAACGAATCGAGTTTGCTTTTCCAATAGGCAAATTTGTTCATTGGAACCTGGAACTGGGTACTTCTTTAGTACCTGCTCATTCACGGTTCCAAGTAGAGGATAACCGTGACATGTGAACACCGCAGAGCTCTGATTGGCCAGAAAGACTTCTAAATCACAACAAAATGCAGACATCCAGCACAAACTAGGCTAGTGTAAACTCTCTAAGCTACGATAGTGATCATGTTTGTTTTCATCCGATTCACAATAGCGTTTTGGTCGTTTGAAAAGATTCAGACGCTGCTTGGATCGGTGGCGACACTCCAGCGAATGAAACAACAACGACAACGACAACAACAACAACAACAACAACAACACAAAAACGAAGATGATACCTTCATCGCATTCCAACGCTCACTGTTCCAGTTACAGACTGTGATTTGGACTCGCTGGATTCACACTGATGTGAGAGCGCTAAGATGAAGTTGAACGGAGTAAACTAACAGAAATAAGAGCGCTGAGAAAATACGAACAAAAAAGAGATCAAAGAAAATAAGAGAACCAAGCGAAAATGGTGAAAAAACATACTCTGTCCTCATTTCTCGGTATCTTCTGTTAGGAGTGAACAACAGCTCGTTATCGTTTCAAGGAACCGGTGCTGAACCTGGCCGTTCTGAACAGGGCTGTTTAGACTGGGGTATTGCGTGTTTGATCCTTGTAGTATTTTGAACAAAGCAGAGGATAATGGAGGGGGATATGCCCCATTTAACTATTGCTTCTTTCCCCAACGTCAAGCCACATTACCAGCACAATAAAACATAAATAAATAAACACAGAAATACTTCAATTAACCCCCATGACCCTGAGACTAAGTGGAAAAGATGACGATGACAATGATGACAACAAACCCAGCACGCAGCTTCCTGTAGCTCAGCTGATAATTATCTGTTGGATTTTGACACACGGTTTATATTTAAAGCTGAAGTGGTCACCTCATTAGCATCTTCAACTGCTGCATGCGTTTGTGCTCATTAGCGATCAACAGTAAAGAGATTAGCACTTGGAACAATGTTCAAAACAGCAAAAACAGAAAGAACACTCCAAGAGCTCCACACCACAGAATCTCTGCCCACTTCCTGTCCCACAGGATGTCCTGCTGTGAAGGGAAGATCAGAAAAACACTCCAATTACACTCCACATAAACACGCAGCTGAAGTGCAGATCCGGCTTCCTGCCTTTTCCACGCCGCAATAAACCAAGATTTCCTCAGACTCTGGAGGAATTTAGTGCCAATTCTCTCCTCAGTGCTGCAGGTATTGATACACCGATGTAATATTCATGCATTATCAATATATAAAAAGTGTTCGTATACAACACGTACCTTTTTTTTGTTTTGTTCGGTGTTTGTAACAAAACGAGCCATAATTCATTTTCACTAAATGAAACCGATGGCCAAAACACCACAAGGACCAAATGCAGCAGCTGCGCTCTCCCCCTGTCTAAACAACCCTTTTCTGCACCCGTTCCTTTAAACGATAATGACCTGCTCACTTCTCACACCTCACCTGAGGCGCGAGGAGCAGAAGCTCTTTTTTTAGCTGTTTTCGCTCTGTTGTCTTTGTTCTCCATTGCTGTTTTCTCAGGTTTTGCTCAGTGTTCTTATTTCTCCACGCCCGTTGAGGTGCCTCGTCTTTCCACTCCCACATAAATGCGGGTCCAGCACTGTGATTGGAGAGACTCAGACAAGGGGGCGGGACAACTTTAAAGTGCACATTTACTAAAAAGGTAACTACTTCGTAATATTTCACATTAAAAAATACATTTCTTAAAATGCCTGGCTCTGATTGGCTGGCATGTTTTGACCTCATGATTCTGACAACAATTTTTAACAAATAATTAACAATGCTCGCATTCTTTCCATTGCTGTATAATCTCTTCGTGGAAACATCGGTACAGATGACGTATGACTCGATGCTGCAGGTCAATGGGCAAACCATCTTCAGCAGTCACCACGAAAAAAGAATCCAGTTTCACTTCAGACACAAACGCGGTCATTCAGGCCAGGCTTCGCGGTGATACGCCAACATGGCTGACCTCCAGCTTGGCCCTGGGGAGGTACAAAGCATCGTGGGTGCCGTTTCATCGCTGGCAGCTTTGATGACATCATTAAAGCCAGCATGGGGAGTACCACAAGGACAGAGAGAGCAAAACAGGTCCAGACGTATTTAAGCTCCAACAGAGAGACACTTACTACAGAGTACCCTCTGTTTCTCTCCTGCTCTCCTCAGTTAACTCCTAATAACTGGAGCTAATAATAACAGACCTCACAGTCTTTTGGAATGCCATATTGATATGAATAATCACTAACTAGTGCTAGTGTGTGGGGTGAAGCAGAAGTAACACAGGGGGAACCACAGCTGTTTAAATGTGACCTGAAACTAAATAAAAACCAAGACAACGGATGTGTGAGACTGGAGAGAGGTGTAATGTGTTATTCTCCGTCTTGTGCACAATCTGTGTGTGTTAAAGCATTAAAGCAGACCTACTGAGAAAGGGTTTTTATACCTAATGAAGTTCGCTATTCACCGACGATGCCGTTTTCACCGAGGGCAGCAGGGTTTGGTTATGTACTGAATTTACAGTTAAAGGTTTTTACATGTTTTCTACACTTTTCTGGAGCGAAGGCAGTGAGTAAATCACTGCATGGGTCCGGCTCTTCACGACTCGACTCGACACGGCTCAGCTCGCTTTAAATGGAGCCAGTGATGTTTCGCAAAACCCCATCTCTAACAGGAACCGCTGACTTTGAAAACCATCACAACAACAACAACGGTGCTAAAGTTAGGCGCCGTTTACTCATTGTGCATTCGCTTGTTGTTTTAGTTTTTTGGATTAAACATGGCTCCATGCCCCGGTTCTCACAGATCAGTTATACTTGTTCAGCTTTTGCCAAAAATTTTCATCGGCCATCAGCCCAAGGAGCATATAAAGCTTTTCAAAACAACGTGAGGTAAAGTTACGAGCTGCCGTTGTGAGTTCAATAAAAATAAAAGTGCTATAAACTTAAGAGATTTCACAAACGGCACCCACGATGCTCCGGTTTGTGCTGGATCTGAATGAACTCTCTCAGTAAACAAGGAACGTCCCTGGACGTTCAAAATAGGTTTAAAAGTAGTCTGTCCGTCAAGGACATATTTTAAACGTCAATGGACGTTCAAAATCCATCTTAATAAGTTAGTTAAGTGGTGACCAATCGATAACGTCAGTGGACATCCAAAATACGTTTTATACGAGTAATTTATTTCGGGACCAATTAATAACGTCAACGGACGTCCAAAATACGTCTAATAGTCGTATTTTCAATGTCTGTGTTTGGACGTCTTTTCAACTTTCATTTTCAACCTTAAGAGAACGTTGATTAGACGGCAGTCATTACGTTATTTCAACGTTGAATCAACGTCTAAATGTTTACTGGGCTATTTTGTGGTGACTGACATGTCTCTCTGGCCAATCAGAGCTCTGCAGGGTTTACACCTCACCATTTAGTACGTACTCTGCCCGGTTGGAACCAGGAGTAAGCTGGGACTGAAAACTTACCCGGTTCCAGGGACCAGGCACCAGATTTGGCCAGAGTTGTGTAGGTTCCACGCAGTGAAAAAGCACCGTAATTCACATCCGTCTCTGTCATTTACACTGCCTCAATGTCCGGTGATTGGTCCGAAAGTCCGACCCATCCACTAGTTTTTCAAACTGCAGACGTACCCCACCTAGGTTCAATTTGATCCAGACTGAGATCACCTCGTTTGGTGAGACCAACTTATGCTGCCTCCGTATGTACAGTGTTTTTAATATTCTGGAAGAAACAAGGTTTGTGTGAAAGCTAAAGGCTTCAGGTTGTATCTGTACTGTCAGTCAGACCCTTCTGTGTTTGCTTTGACACATTGGATAGTCCTGCGTTTTTCCCAAGAGTTGGTTGAAGCTTTTCTGTCATTAAAATGTTGATTTATTATTTAAAAATGTGTCTCTCTTAGTTCATCTCTGTCCTTTTCTTAAAGTCTAAAAGTCTGAAGATAGATTTTGTCCATTACCCCATGGTTAGAGCCCTGGTGTTTATTAAATGAATGTGGCTGGCCCTGAAGGCATCACACGTCTCGGTCAGGGAGCGTCAGGGAGCTCCAGGGAGCCAGGAGGAAAGCCCCAGGCTAGGACTGGACGGACCAGACATGGAGCTAAAGCCGCAGGAAGAAAAAGGCAAGAGCGGACACCTCGGCTCATCCACTATTCATCACAAAACTGCCTTCAGTGCATCAACACTGCCGGTTTCTGTGCTGAAGGTGTTGATGAGGTGCTAACGACGCTGGAGATCCTTACGCAGTAAACAAGAAGCAGTTTACTGTTGAAATGAAAATAAAAAAGAATGAACCAAAACAGCTGCTTAAATCACAGAGGAAGCAGCGGTCTCATCTGGGAAAGATTACTGCAGCCACCTAAAGCTCAAGGCTCCTAAAAGAACACACCTTATATCCAGCAGCCTCCATATCTCTCTCTCTCTCTGCTACACTAACTTTTCATTCTCTCTATAAGATACTTGAGGTGTGTGTGTGTGTGTGTGTGTGTGTCAGAGGCTGAGAGCTGAGATCAGGGGTTTCCCAGATCTACGCTGAGAGAAGGAGAAAAGCTTTCCCCCACTGGAGCAGCACCAGGAGTCCATTCCCTTCACACATCTCACATTTCAGTCCTGAGTTGGCTTCACCTCACTTCTCTGAATATTTTCAACATACATGAGGTTTCTAAACCAAACACACAAAGACAAAAGAGCTTTATTTAAAGGAAAACAACATGTAATATCAGGGGCAGTGTTAGTGACTGTCCAAACAAGTCATAGACATTGTAACCTGGGGTGAGCACTCAGTGACATTCACGTCGTCCACTGATTAAAGCTTAATGGTTTTCAAGCTTAATGAGGACCACGAAAGCGCCGGATCATCATTTACAACCTGCTCCTAACATGTGGGCTACACTTGGATGAACCTGAAGCTGAGGGTTGAGAGAAAACCCTTGGGATTGGGTGATAAACAGTAACAAAATCTTTAATTTATTCTAAATTAGTTGAAAAATAGGAGTCAAATTCTATTGTACTCATGTGTCGGGCAGTGTGTCAATGAGTACGCTGTGCATGTGTACGTGTGTGTGTGTGTGTGTGTGTGTGTGTGTGTGTGTGTGTGTGTGTGTGTGTGTGTGCACGCGAGATACACACTGGGGCTATTTAGCGATGAATGGATGCTAGCTGTAGGCGGACCCACACAAAAAAGAGGGCATTTAGGGCCAGAACAGTGGACTGTGATTTAAAAAAAAATGTTCCATTGCAGTACACTTTACACACACACAAACACACACTCCTCAGAAATCACTATTAACTCTTTGGAGAGAAACAAACCCTCTTTTAAACACATACATTAAATAAACAGGGACATATTCTACACCTTTCCAGAGGGAGAGCGAGTTCTGGAGCTGCAGCATTTGTCCCGCACCTTACACTGTCTTTATCCTACAGAGTCAAGGCATGTGAGAACAGAACCGCTAATGTTCCGGAGTTTCTCCTGTACGCACTGCACAGGAGCATTTGCCACTGTACGACACAGAAAACCTCTACACCCGCTCTGGGACATCCCTGGACCCTGCACTCTGGAGTTTCCCCAAAGTTGATAAGTGAAAGGCACTTTAATGACGTGACCTACTTTGGTCAAAATACCACAAGCACCAAACATCACAGCAGCCTTTTCAGGACGAACAGTTTCAGAGCCTGTTCCTTTAAATGATAATGAGCCACTTATCTTTATAACAAGAGCCCAGGAGCAGAGGGGAAGGTGGTCTGCTTTTTAGCTGTTTTTGCTCAGTTCTCTCTCTTCTCTACATTCGTTGTGTTCGCTTCACTCTGTGGGACCTGGTCTTCGTGCTCTCATGTTTTCAGACTCAGACAGCCCCCCCAAACACTGACTGAGTGCTTTTCTATCACAGGTTGTTTGTTAGTGAGCTCCAGATCCGCAAATTAACAAGTGACAGTTTCTTAAGACGTCCAGTGGAAATATCTATCATCAAACACAGGGACACATTTCATGATATTGAATTGTATCAGTGCCTCTCAATGACTCTTTTTCATCACTCCATTAAAACTAATTACCAACACGAGTGCATTGTTTACTGTGGGAAAGTGTTGGCTACGTGTAATACTTTTTTTTAAAGGAAACCTCATCAAACATTTGATCGAATTCAGCGTAGAAACATAATGAGGGAGAGTCATGAATAATGCAAGAGGAGAAAGGAACACTGCATCATTTCATCTCTCAGAGGCTGAGTGACTTTCCACACTGAGCCAGAGACTGACGACAGGGAGAGTTAGTGGCACGCACACACACACACACACACACTAATTGACACTCTAAAACCACATACACAATACCCAACTGTCATTTCTGAGCACAATGGCTTCAAAAGCTCTCTCAGATGTTGGAAAAGAAAGCAGGAGCTTTCCAGTGAAGAAACTTGCGCTTTTTTTTCCTCACAACACCATGTTCTATTAAATATAGAAGCAGCAGTACCATATGCACCCTCTGTGTTAGGTGTAATTGGCTCACACACACACACACACACACGCACACACTCACTGGGAACTCCAGTGCAAAACACGTGAAGAGAGAGAAAGAGAAAGGAACAGGACTCGGCTGCAGTTGTGTCACAGTCGTGTGGTTCCTTTGTTCCGTGTTCATTTCACACATTACAGCACCAATCCTTCTTAATCACAGCGCAATAACGTCCTTACAAGTATATTTACTGATATTCCCTACCTTTACCACATAAATTCCCTCTGTGCAGACTGCCCCCGACTGTCGTTTTCAGTGATTTGTGCACGTCTGCGCTGACTGCCCAAGCTGAGTGCATGACTGTGAATGTGAGCAGCTCAGTGCAAACACAGAATACACTGGTAAACTTAACCTGCTGATCTTAGCCTGACTTAGATCTATGAAAGTGTCAAACAAATAAATACAGTGGTTGAGTTCCTAACTTGTGTTTATTGAGAGTCAGAAAACATGTTATTTCTTACTAATTGAAGGAATAAGGTTTAAAAGACGGTTGGTCCCCCCCCAACGGTGTTGGGAAACTCTAATAGGCGTCTTGCCTGTGACGTAGACGGTGGACAACACTCTAGAAGCTGCACTTAATTTAATGCGAAATGACAAAAAGGTGTGTTGTTTTTGGCTGCAATCATTCAATGTACAGTGGGACATCTGTGAACAAATGACCCAAAGATCCCAAAATATCCAGAAAATGGACTAAATTTGTCCACTTTAAACGGACACTTTGGAAAGGACCATCCGCTCACTCCGTTATCTGTAGCTCATTTCACTGGCGCTTTTCCAACAATATGGGCATGTAAGGACACCAACGAAAGGTGTTCAAGAGCCTCTGTAACATGGAGGTAAACAGGGTAAGGACACTCACTTCGCCTGTTTTAGTTGGTGTTAGTTAACGTTAGCTTGACTCGCTAAACTCTGTGTCTCAGATTATACTCGGCTACGTAGCTGCATTACGGAGGTTTATAGTGTCGGATGAATTCGAGTTCGACTTCGATCACATTTACAAGAATAACGGTACCTCTACATTTGAGTTTAGCTTATTGCTAGGCTATTGTCATGAATAATGTTGGTTATTTAGCTAGATACTGTCATAACAGTCAGTCATAACGGTGTTTTACCGCGGCGTTGTTCAGCTGTTGTCCACCAGTGACGTCACGGTCGCGTTCAAGAATTTCCGTAGAGAGCTCGGGTTTTTCCGTCAATTTAATAAAATTGTAGTTTTAAAGCAAATTAAGCAGCTATTTTCATTTTAATTCATACTTATATCTGTCAGTAACTACAATAATGTGCAATATTCATGGAGGTCCATTAAGTGGTGCTTAGCCTTTAAGGCTGTGAACGTGTTGCATTTAAAAGTAGAAAGGATTTCATTTTGCGTGAAAGTCGTTATCAAAACACGCATAATGACAACTGTCAGAGCATCCCACGACGTCTCCGTCTGAGAGCTGATTATTGTTGTTTATACAGATTTCTGTGCACGGGAACCGTAAGAGCTTCTTAATGAGGGGCTTTCTCCTCACACTGGAGCTGCACTTTGTTTCTTCACACAACTCATGTTTATGAAGCATATCATTTTTATAAAACTGTAATCTGGGACGTCCAAGACTGTGTGTGTAAACCCTGAGACCTCTGTCATTCACCTCACATCCCATAATCACCACAAAGTCTTCACCCTGCTGAAAGAGCGCAGATATTCTTGGAACCTATTTTTAAAACCCTTTTGAATAATGAAACAGGTTTTCCGAGGTATTCCTCCGGGTGTTGCTGGTTGGAGTTCTGGGATACTGCCGATTGTTAGCTTCCTAACTGCCGTGCTTCCACTTACAAAAGCAAGTGAATTCCTTCAGTTCCAAAGTCTGTGTTTTGAATTCCACCAGGGTAAACCTAAACCTAGTCGAGTATCAAACTCCCTCACATCCCTGCGTACAGGGCGGGAAGATCACTCCGCTTCGGCTCTCTACAGTACGCACGAAATCATTTCAATTCTATCTTGTTCACAAAAGACAGACGTGTGCTGGACGTGGCCCAGTGGGTTAACAATGAGCAGGATGAGGGAAGGACCTGAGGCCTCACTAAATATAGGCTTCAGAGTGGCCCCAGACACAAAGGGACTCCTAACCCTCAATCTGAGATTGTACCTGTTCAGGAAACAGCCCAGAAACTATTCACACACCAGTTGCTAAGAATGAAACACTTTTCGGAACAGCAGTGTAAGGAGACAAGGTGTTGCATTGTTTTTCTTCATACTTTAACAAATGAAACCTACCAGCCCAGAACCCATTCGGCCCAACGCTTCCTGCCCTGCTCCCCCAGGTTCTCGTTCAGTAAACGTGGCCATAGGAGAAATAAGAGAAACACAGGCTCGTGTGGACAGTGTTGGGGCAAAGCAGCAGAGACTAAAGGAATCAGATGACATCCCACCACTGTCTGATGAATGCGATGTCAGCGACCACAGCGAAGCAGGGAAACACCGGCCGCTGGCGTCCTCTAACCTGAGCAGAGCGGCAGGGCGGGAAGGACCGAACAAACTGAAACTGCTGCTTTAAAGTAAATGTCAAACTGTAGCCCACACTTGCGCTGTGTGTCACTACAGAAAACGGCTTCAGGGGAAACTGGCACGAAGCTAAAGTAGAAACCAGAGAGTGTGCGGGTTTTGACAAAGAGCTCGCGAATGTGTGTGTGTGTGTTTGTCTGTGCTTCAGGCAAAATCACATGCCACAAGCTCACACCATCACACGGTCCCTGAAAACACAAACTTCATATAAAATGCCTTTAAATGTTCCCAAATTATTTTCCAAAATCTATGAACTCCTTCCAGGAAAGAGCAGACGGCGTCTCGAGGACCAAGAATGATAAGAATCTCTGCTATCGCCAGGAATGTTTGTTCTAACTGCATTTCCGTCTGTGAGGAATGTGGTGTGTTCTCCCTGTGCGTGTAGGGGTTTCCTCCAGGTGCTCAGGTTTCCTCCTACATTCCAAGCACACGCAGTGGTATGTGGCGTAGCTGTGGCTGAGCAAAACTGTGTGTGTATGAGAGTGTGTGTGAGTGAGTGACAGGGTGAGTGTGTGATGCCTCGTCCAGGGCGTGTTCCTGTCTTGTACCCAGTGATTTTGCGTAGACCCACTGCGACCCTGACAAGGACACAGATCCTGACAGAAGATGAATGGAAGAGTGAATGAATGAATTTCTATGAATTAAAAAAAAACAACTGGTGGATGATACCCGGATCATGGTGCGTGTTTAACTAAACCTACAGGGAATGCCACCACCTCAGCTCCAACCTGGGAAACAAAGCGTATCCATTACATTAACCCACTCTTATCCCACCGTCTGGATTCACAACAAACTGTCCACCAATGTATTCACATCCAACTCTATCTACTAATCACCTTTTCAACCCACAGCTCATTAATGGAAAGCTCAGCATGCTTGGAGGAGAGCACTCTGCCGTTGTGCACTGAGGAGCACCAGTCTGTGTGTTGGTGGAGGAACAGGGGAAGGCGCTCTACCCACACAGAGAGGAAGGACTCGTGCTCCCTTGATCTCCGAGCCACAGACTGTGCCCTCGCCAGGGATCAAACGGAGGAGGATGTTTTAAAAATATTTCACTTGGAGCAAATCCTTTTCCAAAGGAGAAGGTGATTTTTGTGAATGTACGTCAGATTGTACAAGAAGAGCCATCTCAGAGAAGCGAAGCAGAGCAGGGTACTCACCTGCCGTGGGACTGGAATTCGAGGTGGACGTATTTATCCTCATGAGTGACGGCTCTTTTAGCTCTCTGGTGCTTACTGTGCAGGGCAGCGGTATCGTAGGACAGGCCCTCATAGTGACGGATGTATTTATTCAGACGATTGGCAAACTGACCTGGAAAGAGTAAAAGAATAGAAAAAAAAGGGATGAAGATAGACTTAACTCTAGGAGCTTCAGGAGACAGATATGAAGAGTACATCCCAATGCAGTTATAACACTCTGATACACAGGATGAATCCACTGATTCAGACTATAAGTGTTTATTTATTAAATACCACATCAATATGTCACAGGACTCAAGGGAGATTTCCACGAGGCGTAGACGACAACGGAAAAGGACATAAACACAGAAATGCCTGAATTATATATAGAACTGTATAATAGAATCAGAAGTGAAATCACTTTATTGGTCTCCACATTTAACCCAATTCGTGCAGTACACACACACACACACACACACACACTAGTGAACAGTAGGGGGCAGTAAGCACAGACGCCCAGAGCAGTGGGCGGACCTAGCCACGGCTCCCTGGGAGCAGTTGGGGGTTATGTTCCTTGCTCAAGGGCACTTCAGTCATAACCTGCCGGCTCTGGGGATCAAAGCAGCAACCTTCCAGTTACACGCCCAAGCTCCAGGGACCTGGAGGTTGTGGGTCCTATTCACGCTCCGGGTGACTGTCTGTGAGGAGTGTGGTGTGTTCTCTCTGTGTCTGTGTGGGTTTCCTCCGGGTGACTGTCTGTGAGGAGTGTGGTGTGTTCTCTCTGTGTCTGTGTGGGTTTCCTCCGGGTGACTGTCTGTGAGGAGTGTGGTGTGTTCTCTCTGTGTCTGTGTGGGTTTCCTCCGGGTGACTGTCTGTGAGGAGTGTGGTGTGTTCTCCCTGTGTCTGCGTGGGTTTCCTCCGGGTGACTGTCTGTGAGGAGTGTGGTGTGTTCTCTCTGTGTCTGCGTGGGTTTCCTCCGGCTGACTGTCTGTGAGGAGTGTGGTGTGTTCTCCCTGTGTCTGCATGGGTTTCCTCCGGGTAAGTGTCTGTGAGGAGTGTGGTGTGTTCTCCCTGGGTTTGTGTGGGTTTCCTCCGGGTGACTGTCCAGATCCCGGGGGGGGGGGGGGCACCTAGCCCCTATCCCCCTTGATATGGAAGGGTTAACTGTAATATACTTTGTATAAAAGACTCATGCATTCTCGTAAGAGCTTGACACAGCATGGTATTCAAGAAAAACTCCTTGAATGAGCTGCATTATTATTCCATTACATTAATATTACATAATTATTATATTTACTGGACTGAGTAAAGGCCTTCGTTAATTACAACACCCACAGAAACACTCCTCGAAATACTCACAGCACACGCACACACGCACACACACACACAAATTCATATCTTCTGCAATATCAAACCTCCCCAGGTCTAGATTGTGATAGCTCTACTAACAGAGCCCACCAGCGGGGTCAGTAACACAGCTACAATAAGCTCTGCTCCAGTCAGGCAGGATCTCTGCTGGAGCATTGGGATAAAACACAGCGCTGTGTTTCTGCCTCTGCTCATAAGCTCCAACATGATCGCTCATTACTCATAATTCATAAAAGCGAGACGAATGCTTTGTGAGCTCTGAGTCTGAATGTTTCTTGCCGTCTCCCTGATGGCACTGCAGTCAGTAACTCCAGCACCAGCTTCCTTTACAGAGATACGGGACATTTTCTCACACACACACACACACGAAGTAACAAAAACAGGAGCAGAAAACAATCCATGGCTATTTCTGCCACTGTGTGAGACACTTAGAGACACTTTGCACTGATTAGATCCAAGACACTCCACTTGCAAAAAAAAGAGCAAAGCATTCAGTCCTCCACAACTGCAACTTCAAACACTCTAGAGAAATACAGAGGAAATGCGACTCTCTACAACTGTCTACAACAATGTAGGACCTGGTTCACCACCACGTCTGTCCTCATCGGATAAACATCACTTAAAGGGGCGGTACTAAGGTAGTATTTTGACCCTAAAATTACAGTGAAATTCATTGTGAAGCTTCACTGAGCCGTAACAGGGAGATAACAGCCTCTGGCATTGCTTTTCTGAGCTCAGCACTGCAAAAACTGCACTGTGTAACTTTTGGAGGTGGGCAGGAAACCAAGCTTCAGTGTAATTTTTGGTTAAACATGTTTTTCTCTCTATTTCCTGAAAATGGTGGTGTTTTGACAGGCGACAAATGCATAAAGTATGGTCACAGCACCATATATAATCTGTTTGTGTGTGTGTGTGTGGGGTGCGTGTGTGTGTGTGTGTGTGTGTGTGTGTGTACACATCTGTTTTCATCCTTCCTGTGATGGACAAAAGCAGTTTCCTGGTACAGAACTGGATAGAAAAAGCCTGACCTCAGCAGAGGGCTGAGTCTGTGACGCTGATACACTTTCCCTTTGCCTAGAAACCAGCAGGAACATACACTGGACCGGGCACCACACACTCGCCCAGTCACTCACACCTGTGGACGCTTTGAAAAGTCAATCCACATGCCAGCATAAGTTGTTGGACTATGGATGGAAACCCAGGCACAGGGAGAACACACTCACAGAGAGTGACCCGAGGTGACTTGGGATTGAACCCAGGACCCCAGACTATACGTTGAACACATGTGAACGCGAGTCCCAGGTGTGGAGTGTGAATTTGGGATCCCTGAGACACACGGACCCCCTGCACTGTGCACGAAGGGGCTGAACTAGTCCGGAGACCAGATAATGGAGCATGAGCAGCCATTTTGTGCTTAAGGTTATGAGGCGAGTGCGGTCACACAGCTTACACAACAGAACGCCACGGTGTTTACAGTGTACACAGGTCAGATGAGCTCAGGGTACGTACAGAGACCTCAAAGAAACTGAATAGTGGCATGTTCCGGTCCCATGGGGTGGATTTCAAGTGTGAACATCATCACAGACTGAGAAACAGAACACCCACGACAAAATAAAACAGGAACTACTCCTACGCCTCAAAACACTACTGCTACTAAGAGGGAGGAGGTGGAAGAAAAAGGAGGAGGAAGAGGAGGATGAGAAGAAGAGTCACACATCAGGTGACTGTGTGGAAACGGTTAAACCAGGATTAAAAGGAGGGAAGGGGTCATTTCTTTCTGAGTGTTAACTGTTATTTTCTGTTTCTCTAAAGAAGTGTTTACACATGTTTTCTAATGCTCGTGATTTTGTGACGGCCCCTTAACACCAGAGTGGTCACAGAAGCGCAGAAACGTAACTGTGGGCTTATTAAAGGCGTATTTCATGATTCAAATCAAAAAACATATTTTATAAAATCACAATTCACTGCCTCTTCACGCTGTTTGCACTCGAAACCAGTCTAATGTCTTTACGAATCCCCAGTGTCTGTAAATGAATGGAAAAACAAACTGGCTCGGCCCGGTATGCTAGTCACTCAGCGCTTTTGTTTTAAAGGCAATGAAGAGAACTACCAATGTTGAAAAGCACAAAGCAAGACGAGGATATCACGCTATTTCTGCTCTACAGATGAGTAAAATAGACCCCTTAGACGACTAACTGCATTAACGACAGTGCTACAAAACTAAACAACACGAGTTACACATGAGTTTCTGTGGTCATTTAAACAGTCGTCTCTCTCTCTGACACCTGACTTTATTTCGGAAACAGAGATAAAAAGAGAGTGAGAGAGAGAAAAGTGGGGGGAGTGAAAAAGTGAAAGACAGAGAGAGACACAGGAAGCAAAAGAAGAGACAGGGGAAAAGAAAGAGAGGCAGATGGGGTGATAAGGGTAAAAAAAAAAATAGAGAGAGCACAGGGAGAAGTTAAAGGAAAAGAAGAGAGAAAAAAAGACAGATGGACACATGCTGGAGTTGTTGAGGACCCTTCACCTGCAAGACAGCGATAAACCTGCCACTCATCAACGCAGAGAGAGAGAGAGAGAGAGAGAGAGAGAGAAAGAGGGAGAGAAAAAAGAGGGAGAGAGAAAGAGAGAGAGAGAGAGAAAGAGAGAGAGAGAAAAAGAATAAATCAGCTGTGACTTTACTCGTAAAAAGCAGGGCACACTGACACGCATTTCAATTCCAAAGGCATTACATTCTCCCGCTCTGTGTGTGTGTGTGTGTGTGTGTATAAAGGCAGGCACATGCTGTAGCAGTAGAGATACTGGTAGTGTAAAGAGATCCCTCGTATTTTAGTGAATGTAAGTCATGTGCTCACGGAGATGCCTTGTGACATTTAGAGTCTTCCTCAGTCTCTCTCTCTCTGTCCGTCTCTCTCTCTCTCTCTCTCTCTCTCTCTCTCTCTAACCAAGAGTGTTATTGTGTAAATGGCGTGATGACAGAGGTCTGTGCTGAGTCCTGATTGGCTTTACCCGAGAGAGGGACATCCTAACACTCCAAGACTGCATGCAGTAAGGTCAGCCACTGCTCCTGTCCTCCTCCTCTCCTGCTACCACTCCACTCCTCCTCTACCCTGGAAGAACATGGAGGAGTGGAGAAAGAGAAAGGAGCAGGAGGAGTCCAGTGAAACAGGAATGAGTCCGATTAAGACCCAAGCCCGTCCCTCACACGCCAACTGCTACAGAGGCTCCGCCCATTTAATGGTGTACATGTAAATGATATAAAACCCATGCTGTGCTGCTGTCTCTGTTGTGGTCCCTCCTCTGGGGACGGTCATAATGACCCTCTAAAATCAGTGCAAGGCCTCCTCAGCACCTTCCAGTCAAAGCGTCACGGGCAGGTGTTTGAAGCAGCCTCTCTCACCTCCTCCAGGGTTCGAACGTCCAGTAGGAGGAGGAGAGGAGGAGGAAAAGTAACCTTAAGGGTCTCTGGACACAGCCAGGTCCTCAGTACAGGAGCGGGGGATAATGAGACAGGAATGGAAAAAGAGCAGAAAGATACAGACGTGTAATAATGGGGAACGCATTGCTTTGTAGAGTGAGAAAGGGCCTATTTTCATAGGGATTTATTAGCAGTGCAAATGCAGAGGAGCCAGCAGCACAAAGCTGCTTCTCAAAAAAAACGTCACACTAACGCGCACTCAGAAAGCCAAAGAACCCCCCCACCCCCACCCCGACATCAATAAAGGCTAAACAGAGCTTTTAAATAGCAGATGAACGTCTGAAATAGAGCCGATCCGCTGCAGACAGCACTCGTGAAGACGCGGTATGGGCTTGAGACAGACAGAAAACAGAGAGACACACAGACACACAGGGAAAATCAATCCCATTAATGCACGGTGACACCAGAGCAGCTCTGAGATGCTAAATAGCTGCACAGCTTTGGCAGCTCGCCCCAGTGCTACTATCGTTATTAAACACAGGAAAAACAACACACACAAACCTTCCTCAGAATCTACAACAGGGTCTTACTCCATCCCCTCAGCATCCGCCTCAACCCCCTCACAGCACCGAGTCAAAATGTAACAGGGGTTTTGGGGCGCACACTGCCTTAAAATTAATGGAAAGAGGGTAAGAAAGGCTTTGGCATTGAAGAGAATCATTTCTGTGTTTGGAAAACGTTACTAAACCTTTATGAAAACACTGATGTGAACCCAGTTCTTAATGAAACATCTGTGACTTGTTTTGGTTAAAATATCACAAGGACCAAACCCAACAGCATTGTCTAAACAGCCCTGTTTAGGACGTCTGCTTTCAGCGCCTGTTCCTTTAAATGATAACGAGCCGCTCGCTGTTCACCCCGACCCCGAGTGCACAGCAGTGAGGACAAAGGAGCAGAAGCTCTGTTTATTAGCCGTTTTAGCTCTGTTCTCTTTCTTCTCCGTTCTCATGTTCTACTCAGATTTTACTCGGCGCTTCTTGTTTTTGTTTTGCTCGTTTTAACCTCATTTTTATGCTCTCACATGAACGCAGGTGGCAGGGCAACTACGTAAGTCTTGTTTTATCCCATGTTTTCTAAAAGATCACAAAAAACCTGAGTGGGTTTGGGGTCCCCACATTAATGTGATATTTGTTCGGAATAAGTGCCTTTTAAAAGAACTCGAGGAGAACTAGAAGCTGCTGAAGCATTAGTGAAGGTGGAAACAGCGAAGAACGTCTCTGAAAATCACTGGTAAAAGCCTGGTCTCTTACAGTCCCTGGAGAACTGTGCAGTATCACGCAGACACGTCTCACTCAGCTAAGCTCAGCTCCAAACCTCTTTGTTTACACTGCTCAGAAGAGGCAGACAGAATCAACCCCTGAACGAGACCCTTACAGCTCGATGTGGACATTACGGGGCATTTTTAAGAGCTTCCACTACAGCGTCTCCTCGCAGCGCCCAGCAATACGAGCACATTCACTTTTATGGTCCAGTGGACAATCGTGGGATGCTTAACTCTCGTCTCCATGGCAACACGACACACATGTCCCTTCAAAAAGCGGGCAATTTGCTCAGAAAGCCAGTACGTTAGTCACAGATTTTCACCGACTGAGCCACGCTGGAGGAGCACGAGTAACGACAGGGAAAGAGACATTCCATTAAACCTGATAAAAGTAATGGCATAATTACCAGCTGCTCTACTCCCTTTAGCAGACGGGCGAGTCCACGCTCTAAAGAGAACCACTTTAAAGTGAGATCGCTTCAGACGACTCCACGAGGAAAGAGATGTAAGTGTAGAGGGAGAGTCGAGGGAACACCACTCAGCTCAGAAGAACAGTACTGAAGAGTGTGTTAGTGTGATGATGATGATGATTATTATTATAAACCTACTACAGTTCCCTCTTCCACATCCCAACTCTCAATCTTCATGTTGGTACAGCGCATTTCAGCATTACAAATGAAATAGGTATGTTTGGGAGATTCAGGAAAGACAAAGATGATTCACAAAGGGGGGCAGCCGTGGCCTGGTGGGCAGGGGACTGGGAGTGTAACCGGAAGGTTGCTGGTTCGATCCCCAGAGCCGGCAGGTCATAGCTGAAGAATCCTCGAGCAAGGCACCTAACCCCCAACTGCTCCCTGGGCGCCGTGGCTAGGTCTACCCACCGCTCCGGGCACTCAGTGTGCTCACTGCCCCCTAGTGTTCACTAGTGTGTGTGTGTGTGTGTGTGTGTGTTTCACTGCATAGAGGGTTATATACTCAGAACAAATTCCTCTGTGTGCAGCACAGTGGCCAATAAAGTGATTCTAATTCTAAACAGCGGTGCAGCGTCAGCAGTAATGCGGGCTCCGTACCGGTCCGTTGTGGTGAAGAGAGAGCTGAGCAGAAAAGCAAAGCTCTCGATTTACCGTTCAATCTACCCACGAGCTTTGGGTAGTGATCGAAAGAACGAGATCGCGGGTACGAGCAGCTGAAATGAGTTTTCTCCGCAGGATGTCTGGACTCTCCCTTAGAGACAGGGTTAGGAGCTCGGACATCAGGGAGAGACTCGGAGTGGAGCTGCTGCTCCTCCACGTCGAGAGGAGCCAGTTGAGGTGGTTCGGGCATCTGGTCCAGATGCCTCCTGGACGCCTCCCTGGTGAGGTGTTCCGGGCATGTCCAACGGGGAGGAGGCCCCGGGGCAGACCAAGAACACACTGGAGAGACTACATGTCTCGACTGGCCTGGAAACGCCTCTGTATACCCCAGGAGGAGCTGACTGCTCCCCCCGCGACCCAGACCCAGATAAGCCGTGGATATCATTGGGCGCAAGGCAGGAAAACACCATGGAGGGGGCGCCAGTCCTTCACAGGGCAACACACACATTCACACCGATGGACACTTTTGAGTCACCAATCCACCTACAAACGTGTGTTTTTGGACTGTGGGAGGAAACCGGAGCACCCGGAGGAAACCCACACAGACACAGGGAGAACACACCACACTCCTCACAGACAGTCACCCGGAGGAAACCCACACAGACACAGGGAGAACACACCACACTCCTCACAGTCAGTCACACAGAGGAAACCCACGCAGACACAGGGAGAACACACCACACTCCTCACAGACAGTCACCCGGAGGAAACCCACGCAGACACAGAGAGAACACACCACACTCCTCACAGACAGTCACCCGGAGGAAACCCATGCAGACACAGAGAGAACACACCACACTCCTCACAGACAGTCACCCGGAGGAAACCCACGCAGACACAGGGAGAACAAACCACACTCCTCACAGATAGTCACTCAGAGGAAACCCACGCAGACACAGAGAGAACACACCACACTCCTCACAGACAGTCACCCGGAGCAGGACTTGAACCCACAACCTCCAGGCCCCTGGAGCTGTGCGACTGCGACACCTACCTGCTGCTCCACCGTGCCGCCCCGCACAAATATTCACTTATTTTTAAAAGTTAAAATATTAAAAAGTAAAGACAAAACCGACAAATGACACAGGTCTGAAATGCTGAGATATCAACTGTAGAAACTCATAAATGCCTAAAATTCACAGAGGGTTTTGAAGACATTCTGAAACACAAGAACGTACAAAAGAGAAGCTGAAATGCCTAAAGATGCAGTGTGTAAGATTTCTCTGCATCTGCTGGTGATTGTTTTGCAGACTGTGGAGAATAACAGACTTCAGCTCCCTCACTGCTCCATTTCTGAGCCTCTGTTTCAACAAAAAAACATGAAAGGCACTCTTTACGGCTTTTTAAACACAAACAAAAAGGCTCTAGTTTCAGTAAACGAAGTAAAAAAACAAACTGGCTCGGTCCGGTATGTGTCTCTCTCTCTCTCTCTCGTCTTAGACAAAGGACAGAGCTCCAAACGTTGAAAAACATGAACCGAGACGAGGATATCACTCTATTCCTGCTCCAGAGGTAGTTAATATTCAGTTTCGGTTCATTTAGGGTGGAAATGTCTCCAAACTCGAGAGACGGCTAACTGCATTAGCGACAGTGCTACAAAAATAAACAACTCCAGTTACAAATGAGTTTCTGTGGTGATTCAAACAGTGAATAAAAGATTACAGACAAGTTCAATTTCAGCCGCGTTCAAACAACATCGTTATTCTCCCTCAAACACACCGTTCCACCTTAAAAGACGCAGAGCTTAGAGCTACGTTTCCCCACAATGTTGATATCGTGACTGGAATATTCAGGAAACACTCAGCCACAACAAACGGAAACAAACCAAACCAGCTTTTCTTTACCCTACAAGTGAATATGAGTATAGCATCTACATCATCTATAGCAGAGTTTCACTTGACTGGCCAGGTATAGACCTACAGGCCATTGTGAAATCCTGGCCTGGAACATGAATCAAAAATCTGGATTTGAAGACCTCTGATCTATAGCTTTGTCTATGGTTTCAGCATGTTTTACTCCAGACAAACACAAACCATGTCCATCCTTCACCAGTCATTTGAAACCATGCCTCAGATGGTTCTGCGTAGGAGGCACTCCGTTAAGATTGCACGCACACCCAGGCTGGGCCCATACATGTCCTATTTGCATTCTTTACAAAGCCAGTTTGCCCTCTCACCCCCACTCAGAAGACACAGAAATGTCCGCAGTTAGTCAAGTCCCAGCACCTTGCTTCCACAGGCTTTCCTTCACAAGCAAACAGAGCAGAAAGGATGTGGAGGGTGGATCAGAAAAACAGCGTTCCTTTGTACTACAGCAAACAGGGAACAGTGGAATTGCGCAAAACCACTGCACACGTCAGGACAGAGGATCAGCCGACCCGCACGAGGAGAACTTACAACGGCTAAAGTCACGTCTCACCCCAGGGAACGGAGATCAGGTGTTAGTTGAGAAGAAAGGAACTAGGGGTGTAAATATGATCTGGGCACAGGGGATTCTCTGAACTCTGGGTAGGGCTCTTTAACATTTAAAAAAAATGACACGAAGGTCTTGTTTAACAGTGTGTCAGTTGGTCGGCTCTAGATCCACAGATTAATCAGCTTTTAAACCTTTAAAGGAGACATATTAGACCTCTTTTAAAACAAGTTAGAGGTCAAGGGGCTATAGAAAATATGTTAATGAAGTGCTTTGCACAAAATCAGTCTCACATAAAGAGATCTCACCAGTTCTCAGTTTCAGTCACTTTCAGAACGAGCCGTTTAAGGGCTCTGTCGCTTTTATGCAAATAAGCTGTTGCTGGCCATGCCCCCCCCCACTTGTAAAACCAGCAGACCAAAATGGCAGATCTTCAACTAATCTGGGGGTTGGCAGGTGATGGGTGGTGCCAGAGGTGGTTCTATGCAAATGTCCTTATTGTGACATCACAATAAGGGAGCCATTCAAATGGCTCGTGAAGCATTCAAATCATTACACCTTTCAACTAACTCTCAGAAAACGGATGGATGTCTTAATCTTATTTTTTTGTTTATAGGAACAGAGACCCAAGTAGAAATATAAAATCACGCAAAAAGTGTTTTGAATAATATGTCCCCTTTAAGCAAAAAATAGAAACAAACAAACAAAAAAAATTCCACGGGAAGTTTGGTCTTTGCCAGATGTGGACACAATAACACTGAACTTGCCAAAGCACAGAACTGGATTACGATGGTGAAGTTGACGGATCATTTCCTAAAGAAACAACACTGAAACAAATTCCTGAATAAATGGACATTTACACTCATAATTACAACACGTTTCACATTTCATTCACCATGACATCCAGCGGGGGTGGTTCTTTAGAACAGGTTCTCAGGGTCCTGCAAACGCAGGAGGTGAATATGCAGACGGCGTGGGGAGGGTTTGAGACCAAACCTTTAGAGAACTGAATGAAAGCTGAGAGTGGGAGGAGCTTAAAGACCTGCCAAATCACATTCTAATCACATAGTGCTGAGGGGAAAAGAGCTTTTCTGTCGCAGGAAAATCCTTCACATTTCCTCATTTCCAAACGGAACTGTTTAGTGAACCAAAAGTCACTTCTGTGAGTGTGTGTGAGTGACTCCTGCAATGCGGCTCTGGCTCTAATTAATTTACATACCGCTATAAAGGAGATAAGAACCCTTTGCAGTGGTAATAACTGATCTGGAGCACTTCCAGGAGAGGATTATAATGCAAGCTCTTAATCAAGACTGTACCATCAATCAAGCCAGGGTGGGTCCTTCAGCAGGGCTGTTCCCACCGTAAATTTGCCTAATTTATTTTGCCTGGTGGGTGCTCCATGCTCAAGTGTCTGGAAGGTGATGCAAATGCATCATGAGCTCAACATATCATCATCATCTTTCCTGATCACAAACTAAAATCACAAGGCGTGTCAAGCCTAAATAAGTCTCTACTCATCACTGATGGCTGGAACCTTCATCAGAGTTTCTCCAGATGCTTTTTTTACCCCTTGTCAAGCAGTGAGACAGCACTTCCCAGCCCTTCCACCCCCCCACAACAAAACAGAGGAGATTCTGTGCCCAGTGACAGCTTTGTTTCTCGTAGTTCTTGTTGTGGTCTTAAATCTGACTAAAAATCCAGAGACTATTCTCTTCCAAGTACACAGATTCATGACATGGAACTGTTTCTGCAATTTTCTGCTTGTCTGGACCTCCGCCTGCTGAGAGAACAAAGAAATTTAAGAGACGACACAAGGATAATAAACAGGTGCCGCAGAGCAAGCACGCAGGGACTCGTCTTGTAATTCAAATGTCGAAAAGTGACCTAGATTATGGCTGCAACTCATTTCTATGATCAATTAATCAATGAGTGGTTATTTGATTGATTAACTGAGTTTGTCGGTTCCTTCTCATTCGTCCACAGTTTCACTCTTCTAGTCGTGTGTGCACATTATCCTAGTGGTGGGCAATGACAATGTCGGAGTGTTATAAGTGGGCCAGACCTAAACCACTGGGTTTCACTGGGTCCCCGAATCAGGGCATTAATCAAGAGCAGAAATGTGAAGCCCAGCTCTGAGACCAAGCATAGATCCTGAGGTGTGGACCTTTTAGCAACTGGAACTCAAGTAATTATAACTGAAAACCCCGGCAGCAGGTTAAAATGACCACAAGGACCCTACGAATTTGTCAGAGAGATTCTCAAATCCAGTCCTGCTGTAAACACTGCCTGAACATCAACGATTCAACTAGGGCTGGACGATACGGCCAAAATTTATATCACAATATATTTCTTAAATTTGGTCAATACGATATAATTCCGATATTAAAATGAACAGTATAAAATCCACTGAAAAACTTCCAGAACAAACATGAAACATGATATCACCATCAAACAGTTATTGGCTTTGACAATATTAATATTTTTAAACTAAATTTTAAATTGAGTGTGCTGAACTGACAACAGCACCCTGTAACAGGTCACAGACCCACAAGAAACTACAAAGCTTATCCAACTGATCCAGCCTCGCATTCTTATCAACACACTTCACAATGTTCACACTGCTGTGTACTTCAACCTCTGGGTAAATAAAGGCTGGCCATATCTGTATGCAGGAGGATAACACAGGAGTGAACATAAAAACACCACATCCAACAAAAACTTTGCTGAGCAAATCATTTAAAAACTGAGAAATTTCATTAATTAATTTGTTGAATTTGATGCCTGCAAAAATGTGCCTAAACAATTGGAACAGGGGCATGTTTACCACTGTGTTGAAACACCTATTCATTTAACAACATTCTGCAAGTGTTTGGGAACCGAGAAGACCATCTGCTGTCGTTTTTGAAGTGAAGTGTTTTCCTGTTCTTGCTTGTTATAAGGATTCAGCTGCTCAACAGCTCAGGACCTCTGCTATTGTGCTTTTTTCATTTCATAATGCACCAGTTGTTTCCAGTGTGTGGCAAGTCTGGACTAGTTTAGCTCTTGGACTCTTTAATATGTGGCTATGAGGTTATAACCCATGCAGGTTTTGGATTGGCCTTGAAATAAAAACCGAAAAAGACGTTGTCTGGATGGCAGCCTTTTGCTCCAAAAGCTGTATATATCATTCAGTATTAACGGTGCCTTGTGCATGTCACCCAATCCATGTGCACTAACGCACCGCCATACCATCATGAATGCTAGCTTTCTGTTTTGGGAAAGTTTAAGCAGACCTTAAAGCTCCTCGTGTCAACGTTACTTCTGAAAATCAAGCAGTCAAAAACGGCCTGTACAGGTACAGTCCCATTAACAAACATAAATATACCCTCAAAACTGCAACAGAAATCTTAAAGTCAGAATGTGTTCCTTAAAGGTGTTAACAATTCCATTTACAGAAGGAATGGTGAATATTTACAAGCTTTTATAACAAATCTCTTTAAAAAGAAGACAAAATAAAAGCCTGGTGTTGAAACGCGATGCAATCCATGCACCTTCCAATTCTAATTCTGCAATTAAAACTGAACATGATGCAATGATGTTCTCTAACTGAAGGCACTGGGAACAAACCCTTGTGGGCACAGTAACATAATTTTCTGATGGTGTATACAAATTTTATTTCCTCTTAGATTGCCCACACTCGGCTCATTAGAAGGGACGAAACCCACAGATGAACCCACACCAGCAGGGTGCAGCATATGGTTGCGGTCCCAGATATCAAACCAGATTTTTAAAGAGGGAAGCAAAAGTGGTTTAAATCAGACCATTCAGTAAAAGGATAGAGGTTTGTTCTGATATTTTTCCAGCAGACAAACAGAACCTGAACTTGCAACTGCCACGAGTCTTAGGACTGGACAATCAAGGCCTGAACACCTCATAAAACATGAAACACACACTCCCATGGTGGAGGGCAGCCACCCCAGCTGTTTAGGGAGTAGATGTGGCTTAGGTGCTCTGCTCAAGGACACATCAACTGTGAATGTTGAGCGAGGAGAAAGCACGGATATTTCACCTCCTCTACTCCCATTTTTCAAACTGTGGATATCACAGGCCTAAGTAGACGTCTCTCACCATGGGTGACTGTGATCCTTTTTGTATTTGCATCAGACTCATTTGTCCTCATATATTTGACAAAGCTGTAACAGTGCACAGGCCTGAAAATCACTTCCAGGGTGAATAAATTATAAAGTAAGGCTGATATCAAAAAAGAAAGGCTCATTTACAGGAATTCTCTGGCAGCGCTGCCTTCGGAGGCGCCAACCGAACCAGACACTCACCACTGTAGCGCTGCAGATTGGACAGGCATGGCAGATGTTTTTAGACAAATGAGCTTTTGTGGTGGACCGGAGAGTGAGGCAGCGCTCTGTGGACGATTGTAAACGGAGGGAGGAGGGATTCAGAAACACAAAGACATAACGTGATGCCATTGTTTCTTTTTATACCACCGTCTATGAGTACTGCATGCTTAGTAGAAGAGGAACGGACCACGGGAAACTGGACTGTACAGCAGATTTTATAGTAAACATGCGAGCTGGCGAATCTGGTTGAGTCTGATCTGAGAGGCAGATTTGAGGTTGATGTTGGAGGATTGGTTTTGGATCCCAAACTACACTTCAACCTATTCAAAAAATGTTGCTCCATCACTGCAGAGCACAGTCCCGCTGCTCCACAGCCCACTGCTGAACCAGTAGTGAAGCTCAGCATTGGGCATTGGGAACTATAGCTCGTTTGGCTGCTCCAATGTGTCTGGTCTAAGCCTTCCTGTGAAGATTATACAAGCTTTTCAAACCCAACTCTTGTATCCAGAGCTGAATTCACTCAGTAGAAGAAGTATCTACAAAGTACGTTATTGTACGGCAACTACAGGGTGGGCCATTTATATGGATACACCTTAATAAAATGGGAATTGTGTTCCTGTTTGTGGTACATTAGTTTTTGAGAGGGGGGAAACTTTTCAAGATGAGTGGTAACCATGGTGGCCATTTTGAAGTCTGCCATTTTGGATCCAACTTTTGTTTTTTTTCAATGGGAAGAGGGTCATGTGACATATCAAACGTATTGAGAATTTCACAAGAAAAACAATGGTGTGCTTGGTTTTAACGTAACTTTATTCTTTCATGAGTTATTTACAAGTTTCTGACCACTTATAAAATGTGTACTAAGTGCTACCCATTGTGTTGGATTGTCAATGCAACCCTCTTCTCCCACTCTTCACACACTGATAGCAACACCGCAGGAGAAATGCTAGCACAGGCTTCCAGTATCCGTAGTTTCACCAAACAGTAATATCACCAAACATTCCCATTTTATTAAGGTGTATCCATATAAATGGCCCACCCTGTAGTTTCAAAATTCACAGTTATATTAAGGGTAGCCTCGTATACAGTATCATCAAATGGTCAAAGCCTTGTGCCTCTGCGAAACTGAAAGATGGACCCGGACAACAGGTTGGACTCTGAGGCAGCCAGGAATCTCTCCTCTAGAGCAGAGATAAAGCCATGGCCTGCAGCTCCCCGCTGAAAGCCATGCTGCAGTGAGAGGATTGGCAATTTGTTCCTGGAACACCATTAAAAGCCCATCAGACGGCTCTATATTAGTCCCCGTCTCCAGTCAAAGTTTGTTTACTCTTTTCTTCCAGGGACTGTCAGCTCGGAGCGGCTGAACAGCAGAGCAAATGGCTCTGAGAAAGACAATCACAGTCGGTACAGCATGGATTCTCTTTCTCCGTCGATACTGCAGCGAGTGGGTCTCAGTCTTGGAGAGAAACACAGCGGCGGCGCAGTGTTGTCATAACTCACGGGGAAGCGGGGGATCAGAAATACACACAGAGCGGTGGCCACTGTGATAGAACAGGACTTTCTTTTTCCACTGAAAACCCACAGAGCACAGGCTAATCACTCCCAAAGCCATTAAACAGATCTGCACTTCAGCCATCCGTCCATGCAGTCAGCTCTCATTTTTATATCTTTTGCCATTACTGGATCTCAAACAGCGATGGCACTGATCCAGTACTCAGTACTGATACCACGCCAATATCCTCAGAACAAATGAGTCTAATTCCTAAAAGATAACTGGGCCATGTGACAACAGCATGCGCCAGAACAGGTCAAATGTTAACCAAAGAATGAGTATCTACCAGCATTTTGCCATGTACCTGTTCTAATGAGTGGTCTTTGTTTTTTGTTGTTGTTGTTTTTCGTTCATTGAATGAGTTCAGAGCCTTCACAGATTGACTGGATGCAAGGAAGGAACAGACCCTGGACAAGGCAACAGTCCATCACAAAAGAGCACCCCCTCATCCACCAATAAGCACAATTTTCCAAAGCCAATCTACTTACAGACTTGTGTGTTCGGACAGTGGGAGGAAACTAGGACACCCGGAGGAAACCCACGCAGACACAGGGAGAACACACCACACTCCTCACAGACGGTCACCCGGAGGAAACCCACGCAGACACAGGGAGAACACACCACACTCCTCACAGACAGTCACTCGGAGGAAACCCATGCAGACACAGGGAGAACACACCACACTCCTCACAGACGGTCACCCGGAGGAAACCCACGCAGACACAGGGAGAACACACCACACTCCTCACAGACAGTCACCCGGAGGAAACCCACGCAGACACAGGGAGAACACACAACACTCTTCACAGACAGTCACTCGGAGGAAACCAACGCAGACACAGGGAGAACACACCACACTCCTCACAGACAGTCACCCAAGTTGGGGTTCAAAACCACAACCTCTGAACCCTGGAGCTGTGTGGCAGCAACACTACAGGAAGTGCCACAGTGCTGCACCTAATGAGGAATTACCCTTAATTTCACATGCACCCACTGCCCCCAGGTTCTCAGTTCTGTACATTCACTGTGTATCATCTCCATGGAAAAGCACGTTTTGCTACACTGATAAAACAGAGACTTGCTAAATATTATTTTGTTCTTTTGATTTTATTGTAGGACAGGAACCCCACAGGTCCCTGGCCAGGTAACCATAAAAATACTATTTAAAAAAATACAATACAAAATTACCCCTTAATTTCAATATATGACCCCCACTCACGCCCCGAATTCATCTACTTTGTAAATCGCTTTGAGCAGCACTGTGTATCAGAGCAAGGTGGAAGTGCTCGTGTCTTCCTGGTCTCAAACGTCAACAGGAAAAACCTCTGTGTTATCATTTTCACTGGACGCGTTTCCACAATCCAAAACAAACAGCACCCCTCAGCCCCCACACACAAACACAGAGAGATGCTTGTCCTGTCAAAAAGGAAGTCCTGTTTACCCCCCCCCCCCCCCCCACTCACTTATAGCGTTTGTGTATTTTATGCACCAAAACTCACAACTCATTCTACGCCACCATTTGCTAAACTCTTAAAACAGACGGTGCTTTTGGACGCTGTGGACGTACAATTTGAAAAACCTGCCAGTCATTTACATTGTGTGAATCATGTTTACACTAAATAGACCAATAGGAATCTTCCAAATCTACTAGAGATGGATCTGATTTACATCAACTTCATTTTAGAAGTTTAGAACGGCTGCTTCCTCCTCCTGAAAAGTCACTATCTTGGATATGTTTGGCTTTGACCGCAGTGATATGCAAATGATCTCCATTTTTATTGGCTGTGCTGCGCTTTAAAGGCAAAGACTCATTATAGATGGGTTTTTATGACCTCACAGCAGCAATATATTGAATCATTTTCCAAATATGGACTTCATTGACTGATTATCGTCACTGTCCAATTAAAAACACGTATTTCCCAAAATAGTAAACCTTCTTAACCTTCAATGAAAGTGCACGTGAAAATTATTTAAAGTAATTTTGGAGCATTTCTATTGGTCCATTGATCATAACATATCCACACAGTGTGAAGGACAGTCGTAGTGTTCAGATAAATATTCACAAAAGACACATGTTTTTAATTGGACAACAACAATAGGTTACACTTTTTGTTCTGGATACACAACTCTTCGATTTACAAAGCAGTGAGTAAACTGGATTTTGATGATATTGGCCCTTTAAAATCTGCTGTGTTTACATGGTGCTGCACAGCCCAGTTCGGTCAGTGTCCTGAGGTCAGCGCAGTTCATGGCGTTTACAGTAAGCACTGCCCAAAGCTAGTGTCCAGCTACTGCTCTGTATGATGTAATACGCTTCTGAGTTAACCGTGGCTTATGCTTTGCCTGTTTTAAGTTAACAGGTGCATCTCAGACTCCACTTACATTCGTTTAACGGATTTAAAATTAGTATGGCTTCAGATATCTGAAATTATAAAGTGTAAGTTGCCACTCAAACACACACACACACACTCACACACCAAAAGACACGGAAGCCTTTGACACTTCCACCCCCTGCCTGGTTAATTCCTGTTAAAAATGAGTCATAGCAAGAAGATACAGCAAGGGCTTTGTATCAAATGCATTACAGTCCACAACAGACTCAGCACAGAGCGCAGTGGCCACAGAGGCCCAGATTAAGCTGAATGTAGCTGAATGCAAATTACCTTTAGCTCTTGTGTCTGAACGTTAAAGTGACAGTAGCGGAAAAACAAATTTAATCAATGTACATGTTTACAGACAATCAACAGTGCAGACAGAACTCAGGAGGCAGGTGTGTGATGATGAAGGCAGCAGTGGGCAGAATGATAAATCTGCAGGGCATAAATGTAGCTTCAGTGCAGAAATAAAGAAGGGAACTTCGTGCATTTAGCGTGTCTTGGCGGAGCGACTACAGCTGGGCTCAGAAGGAAGCTGGAAATCTGATCTATAAATACCAAAGTGTTACTTTAAAGGCTAAGCACCACTTAATGAACCTCCATGAATATTTCACATTATTGTAGTTACTGACAGATATAAGTATGAATTAAAATGAAAATAGCAGCTTAATTTGCTTTAAAACTGACAATTTTATTAAAATGATGGAAAAACCCGAGCTCGCTACGGAAATTCTTGAACGCGACCGTGACGTCACTGGTGGACAACAGCCGAACCACGCCGCGGTAAAACACCGTTATGACTGACTGTTATGACAGTATCTAGCTAAATAACCAACATTATTCATGACAATAGCCTAGCAATAAGCTAAACTCAAATTTAGAGGTACCGTTATTCTTGTAAATGTGATCGAAGTCGAACTCGAATTCATCCGACACTATAAACCTCCGTAATGCAGCTACGTAGCCGAGTATAATCTGAGCCACCGAGTTTAGCGAGTCAAGCTAACGTTAACTAACACCAACTAAAACAGGCGAAGTGAGTGTCCTTACCCTGTTTACCTCCATGTTACAGAGGCTCTTGAACACCTTTCGTTGGTGTCCTTACATGCCCATATTGTTGGAAAAGCGCCAGTGAAATGAGCTACAGATAACGGAGTGAGCGGAAGGTCCTTTCCAAAGTGCCCGTTTAAAGTGGACAAATTTTAGTCCATTTTCTGGATATTTTGGGATCTTTGGGCCATTTGTTCACAGATGTCCCACTGTACATTGAATGATTGCAGCCAAAAACAACACACCTTTTCGTCATTTTACATTAAATTAAGTGCAGCTTCTAGAGTGTTGTCCACCGTCTACGTCACAGGCAAGACGCCTATTAGAGTTTCCCAACACCGTTGAGGGGCGGGGATCAACGGTCTTTTAAACCTTATTCCTTCAATTAGTAAGAAATAACATGTTTTCTGACTATCAATAAACACAAGTTAGGAACTCAACCACTGTATTTATTTGTTTGACACTTTCATAGAGCTGCTGCTTAGCCTTTAAATCTAGAGCTTGACCGATTTATCAGTCGGTTCATGACGACAAAGTGGGGTTTTACCGTTACTGTAAACATTTTTTGGTCGAAGCTTGGTTTTATTTCGCTTCAGACTGTATATAGTTTTTTTTTTTGTTTAAAAGGGCACCTTTGCAATATTTTACCTTGTAGAATTTTCCTTAATAATGTTTCTATTTTACATGACTGTTTCCCAGCCTCTTTCTAACCCTTCTGCGACATGTTAACGTTTGTAAATGACATCTGTTCTGAATGGCAGCCCCTACCATGCCACTTCCACACTCCTTGTAACTTCAGCATGAAGGGGCGGAGCTAAACAGCTGAAGTTCAGTGAAGGTAAGCAGTGTATTTTCTCCTGTTGAGTCGTAGCAGTTGGAGAGTGACAGACAGACTTCTATTAAAAGCAGCTAATTTTGGTTCCAGCCAGAAGTCAAGTCTATGTTTGCCATCTCTACGGAAACGGTGGTAGTGTGGCATCTATTGGAGCATGTGTCTGGATCCCAGGAGTCTCCTTGTGTGTTGTCGTGTTGTCGTCCTGCATTAGAGGTGGACTGTTTGAAGCCTAATCTTTAGGCACGTGTTAGAACCATAATCCGGGTTTACATATCTTTCCACAGCTTCCTGTTCTCCAAAGCTTTTCTCTCTGCCCTCCCTCTGACAAACTACGGTGCATTAGCGCAACGGCGCTGCCTCGGTCTGCCTCCGAGCAGCTGTTTCTCACCACACGACCAAAACAGCCTCGCTCAGAGACAAAGACAGCCTCACCCTCTCGTCCTCTAATCTCCAGGAAGGAACTGCTCACTTCTTCAAAACAAACCCCGTTCACAAATAAGTCACAGGCGTCTTTCCTGAAAAACATCGGTATAATCCGGAGCAGAGGAAAAACAAAGCCGGAAGCAGACCCTCACAAGATCCCAGAGTGATAATTCACTGTACGAACACGTTAATGAAAAATCTCCTTTTCTATCCCCAAGGTTCTCTCCTAAAAAACATCACAGGCTCTGGACGGAGGCCAGCTGAGAGCACGGCGCTCAGAGACAGTAGATTAGCACCTTGCTTTTCCTTCATACAATAAATTATTCATGTGCAGCCCCCTGGGAAAAGAAGATGTTTCGGTTAAAGGTGCAAAGTCAACGCAGTCTTTCAAAAACGCTGCACTACTTCAGCAATAATGTGCTGAAAGCGGAAACTGACTTGGCAGCTTTTCATTTCATTAGGGATGCACAGATACGGGAATTCTGGGCCGAAGATGCAATCTGAGATTTTTCAATTGCGCGTGACAGCACCGGGCAAAATGGACCAAAAACCATCGCAATACAAAAATGACATTTTTATGATACACAATATCGACCAAAACTTGTTGAAAGAAAGACACAACACTCTGGAGACGTCACATTTAAAACAGACATAAAAAGCTTTTTAATAATCCAGACTGGACTTCCAGTTAAACAGGATCAGAGGTGCCGTGCCATTAATCACTGACCACATTCACACAATAACAGACTTCACCTACATAAACACAACATACTTTTATTGCAATTATTATTTTTCTTAAAGGAACACTAGGTAAGATCTGGAATTTGTCCTGAAATCCAGTTCAGGGTCACGGTGGGTCCAGAGCCTACCTGGAATCATTGGGCGCAAGGTGGGAATACACCCTGGAGGGGGCGCCAGTCCTTCACAGGGCAACACAGACACACACACACATTCACTCACATCTACGGACACTTTTGAGTCGCCAATCCACCTACCAACGTATGTTTTGGTAGGTGGGAGGAAACCCACGCGGACACGGGGAGAACACACCAACTCCTCACAGACAGTCACCCGGAGGAAACCCACGCAGACACAGGGAGAACACACCACACTCCTCACAGACAGTCACCCGGAGGACACCCACGCAGACACAGGGAGAACACACCACACTCCTCACAGACAGTCACCCGGAGGACACCCACGCAGACACAGGGAGAACACACCACAATCCTCACAGACAGTCACCCGGAGGACACCCACGCAGACACAGGGAGAACACACCACACTCCTCACAGACAGTCACCTGGAGGACACCCACGCAGACACAGGGAGAACATACCACACTCCTCACAGACAGTCACCCGGAGTGGGAATCGAACCCACAACCTCCAGGTCCCTGGAGCTGTGTGACTGCGACACCTACCTGCTACGCCACAATGCCGCCCAAGGTTAAGGTTAAAATATATATATATTCTCTAGTGCCCAATTATTAGTCTTCACAAATTGACCATTCCATAAATCACCACCAATGACACACAACGCCACCTGCCTCGGAAGGGCGAGGGCCAACACAAATGCACATACAAAACAAACACACACAGCCAACATAAAACTGGTCTGTGAACTGCTACAACACCACTGAACAGGTTAAAGTGCCAGAGGAGAACTCAAACTGCCACAACCAGCTGACAGACTCCCGGGCCAGATTCTGTAGCACCATGAGCCAAGAGCAAGGCCTAAATAAGGACTGTCAATACTGAGCTCAGGTTTAGAAGACAGGGCAAAGTTTTCTCTCCTCAGCTCAGTAAACTGAAAGCAGCGTTAACTTCAGCGCACATTCACTGGCTGGTCTGCGTTGTTCTGAAAGGCCATTGTTAGTGGTCGCAGAGGGAAATCTGTTTCCTTAGTAAACTCCATTCCCACACGCTATTGCAGTGCAGTCTGGTCTGTATCAGTGTGTGTGGGGGTGGGGGTGGGGGGCACTCTGCTGACTATGGTGCATGTTAAACGTTGATGAAGACAGAACTACAGACAGAAAAGGCACTAGGGATGGTCTCTGATCTTTGAATCATATCTGCATTGGCTTTTTGTGTGACTTCATTTTTCCACCTCCAAAGTTCAGTGGTAAATGTTGGTCATAGCTTCCTCTTCTCACAATCCAAGAAAATCTCAGTTACCTGTTGACCTCCACCAGGGAAAGCCAAAGTCAGAGCAGAAGGATGGATACAAACCCCTGTGGATACTTCTCTGAAGATCTGAAGCGAGAACTTGATTGTCTCCTGTCACTCAAAGATGAAAGCTTCAAGTGGTTTATCAGTTATATCACTGCTGAAGAACAGGAAACCTACACACACGCTGTCTGCCCGTCTGTGGCTGTAACATCCGCATCTAACGCTGGCGGATGTTTAATGCTCATGCTCATTACGAGCTCTAACAGATGCAGATTTGGTTTGAAAGCTTGGGATTATTCCGTTTACAGCTTCTTAAATCACAAAACAAGCTTTTTAAATTACTACTGTAAATGAATTTATTAATACTTCAATGGAAATTTTATTCACAGCAAATTAGAAACCAATTCAGTTACAATTTTACACTATGACAGTAAAATGAGAAGATCCAGTGAGTGAGTAAAGAGAGTGAGTGAGTAAAGAGAGTGAGCGAGTGAGTGAAAAGAGCGAATGAGTGAGTGAGTGAGTAAAGAGTGAGTGAGTGAGTAGAACGAGAGTGAGTGAGTAAAGAGAGTGAGCGAGTTAGTGAGAAGAACGAGTGAGTGAAAAGAGCGAGTGAGTGAGTAAAGAGAGTGAGTGAGTAAAGAGAGTGAGTGAGAAGAACGAGTGAGTAAAAGAGCGAGTGAGTGAGTAAAGAGAGTGAGTGAAGAGCGAGTGAGTGAGTAGAACGAGAGTGAGTGAGTAAAGAGAGTGAGTGAGTAAAGAGAGTGAGTGAGTGAGTAAGAAGAACGAGTGAGTAAAGTGACTGTCTGTGTGCGGTAGTATTAGTTTTATAATCTGTGTGAAATGCACTATGTAGGGTGTAGGGCACTATTTGGGACAGAATTTCCTAAACGTGAGAATTTCCTTCCTCTCCTTTTCCTGTTGGATTGTGGGACAATAGTGTCCATCGTTACCATACTCAATAATCAAGTGGTTCTAAGTGTGCACTTTGGATATTTTAATGTACCCAATGTTGACACTGTAACCACGCCCTACACACTCAGACACAAGCAGAATTAGTATTAGGTGCACAACCAGGACGCAGCTTAGTAGCTCTAATTTAGCTCACAAAACCACAGCACTCTTCATAGTAAATCAGCTCTGCTCCCAGGCTTCATTAGGCATTATTATCATTATCTGTAACCCTTAATCCAATTCAGGGTCGCGGTGGGTCCAGAGCCTACCTGGAATCTTTGGGCACAAGGCGGGAACACACCCTGGAGGGGGCGCCAGTCCTTCACAGGGCAACACAGACACACACATTCACTCACACACTCACACCTATGGACACTTTTGAGTCACCAATCCACCTACCAACGTGTGTTTTTGGACTGTGGGGGGGAAACCGGAGCACCCGGAGGAAACCCACGCAGACACAGGGAGAACACACCACACTCCTCACAGACAGTCACCCGCAGCGGGAAACAAACCCACAACCTCCAGGTCCCTGGAGCTGTGTGACTGCGACACCTACCTGCTGCACCACCGTGCCTCCTGTGGTTCTTCTGCGGTACCTTTAATAATAATAATAATAATAATAATAATAATAATAATAATCCAGCTCTATTTCTAAGCTTCGTTAGTCAGGAAATATTAGGTTCTTCTGTGGTTCTCTATTGGTCCATTTCAAAGACCTCCTTTTGCCTTCTGGGAGCAGAGTCATCAGATCAGTTACTGTCACTTTTAGGGCTGGACGATACGGCCAACATTTACATCACGATATATTTCTTAATTATGGTCGATACGATACAATTCCGATATCGATACGATTCACTGAAAAACATCAAAGAACAAACAAGAAGCATGACATCACCATCAAACATAAACCTATAGGCAAATGTGTTTTAAAATCTTATCATTTTATATTGCGATTATATACTGATATTGGATTATGGTCCAGCCCTAGTCACTTTCTGAACAAATCTGGAAAGAGTATAGGTTCTTAGCTTCAAATGCTAGTTCTCGTAAGGGTCTACTTCAAGTAACTTTGGACATTGATCCACTCTTCACTAAAACGTTCACAACGTAAAGGGTTTAGTCTGAACACCATCGTTCGGCTGGTAGCAGAACTCAGCTCAGGATGATGAAAGTGCACATCCCTCCAGTCTAGACAGACACACATACCCAAAAAAAGTCGTTTCCTTGAACACCCTGAAGTACTTTAGTGAGAAAAAGCTCTGGCGTCACGTCAAAGAAATGACTCAAAATAATTCCTCTTTCTGCTGGGCTTCCTGCGTAAAAAGCAGACACAAGCCTTGCTCACCACATGTGTTTTGCACAAGGCATCTCAGGCACCTCCCGCACACTGCCATTACCTGGTGTTAAAGGGGCGGAGACGTATGACAGACGCTGTAAGGACTTCTCGGAACCGTTCTGCGCTCTTAAAGAACGTTATTTAAAGAAGACAATCAAGTTCACGCAAGTTTCCCCCTCACCTTAAACACGGCTGATCAGACAGTGGGCGCCTGATGTCCGCTTCTTTCATTTTGGGGATAAAGCTCAGCTCTAGTGCACAACAAAAGATGCAAATTACTGATGCCAGGCCAGCACTGCCCAGAGACGTTATAAAACAGGACACCAGCTACTGGCTGAATACTGAATGAGAAATCCTATAACACTAAACAAGGTTTCTGTTTGGAGGAAAAGTCCTGTTTGGCAGAACCACGCAGTTCATTGGTAAAGCCTCAAGCAGGAAAAGGCAGTCCGTGACTGTGGAGATAAGCTCATGCAAAACAGCCAGAACAAGGCTGAAACCTCTCTGTAACTTCAGCCAAACGCCAACTGCATTTCCACCCCGTTTTAGCAGAGATTTCAAAACGTGTTTCTGAAAAAACCGCTGTTGGGGATCACGGCGTCCCTCGATTCAAAGTGAAAGCAGCTTGGTCTTGTGAGGGGCTTGTGTAACGGCTCTGTCATGGCCAGTCTCCTATGTTTGGTGGAAACAACAGATTTCGAAAGCTTGATTATTCAGTGAATTCTTCCATTAATGAGCATTCAGGAGCAGCAAACCACTCATTCACATGCTCCGTCTCAGCTGGGTTTACAGCCTGAAAACAGACTCGGAGAGTGACACAAGCTGTCATTAATATCAGCAAATGCTGCTTCCTACTCCTTCCATTATTGTGAAATCAAGCCTGAGCTTGCCCTCTGTGCTGACAGTCATTACTGTAATAGCGTAGAGCAACAGCCCTCAACGTCAGAGCATTTACAACAGGGCTATAACAACACACCGACCGACGCAAAGACTACACTGCGATTGGAGCGCTTCAGCGTTTATTAATTAATGAATTACAAACGTAGTCTTGCTTTTAGTGATTTTCACTTTTAAGATGCAGCTATTTTGGACAAAGACTGTGCAAATACTCTTTGTTCTTTCTGCTTATAACAGCGCTGACCAACAGAGCGGACCCTGGAGCAGCCAAGTCACCTTTTGACACCAAGTTCACATGTTCTCACGTCCTGCTGCATTATGCTGTGGAGCATTCTCTGGACTAATACAGCTTTGGCAAGAGTTAGAGCAGTGTTTGTGATCTAGAACTTATCCTACATCAGCACCTGATTGTTCTAAAGGTTCTGTGGGATAATATTCCGGCAGAAACATTTCAATGACCAGTGCAAGGGCTTCCCCAGGAGAGCACAGGCTTCTATTCCAGCACGAGTGATCAATCTCTGTGTTAAACCCTTGGTAAACGTGTGTATAAAAACTATTAGTTTAGATTTTAGGGCACTCCCACGCCCCTATCGTTTTACAGCCAAGGTTCAAAGCTAATAAATATTAACTGCAGAGAACTGACATGGAAATGAAAACAAAAACTACACGCTTTGTTCGCACCTATCACACACTACTGGTCGTCAGAGTCAGAAATCTTAACTGTGCATTTACTCAGAGGAACTCTGCAGGTCATGCGCTGTGCTGATCACTTCAGAACCATGTTCTAAAAGGGTCATGTTCCTCAATTTTGTGATTTGTTGTGTTTTATTCCCCCCGGAAGTCACTCAGATGTTTTTTGTATGAGTCACGGTTCGTATTTACTCAGCTATTTCCTTGCATCTCTTTCTCTGGAATAGATAAACTGACCTTTAAAACTCTATATGAATACACTGTGTACCATAAAGTGACTCAAACAACATGCACTCGACAGTCTAACACTCCTTACAACTTCAACATGGGGAGGGGGCTAAAGGGATTAGATTTCATATAGGAACCTTTAAGAGTGGTGAATAAACAGAGCAGTGTTTACAGGCTACACTCAACAATTTTAAGGAACTATTTTTCTAATAGGCGAGGAATGCCTATTAGAATGCAAGGCGGGAATACACCCTGGAGGGGGCGCCAGTCCTTCACAGGGCAACACACACACTTACACCTTTGGACACTTTTGAGTCGCCAATCCATCTACCAACGTGTGTTTTTGGACTGTGGGTGGAAACAGTCACCCGGAGGAAACCCACGCGGACACAGGGAGAACACACCACTCTCCTCACAGACAGTCACCCGGAGGAAACCCACGCAGACACAGGGAGAACACACTACTCTCCTCACAGACAGTCACCCGGAGGAAACCCACGCAGACACAGGGAGAACACACCACACTCCTCACAGACAGTCACCCGGAGGAAACCCACGCAGACACAGGGAGAACACACCACACTCCTTACAGACAGTCACCCGGAGGAAACCCACGCAGACACAGGGAGAACACACCACACTCCTCACAGACAGTCACCCGGAGGAAACCCACGCAGACACAGGGAGAACACACCACACTCCTCACAGACAGTCACCCGGAGGAAACCCACACAGACACAGGGAGAACACACCACACTCCTCACAGACAGTCACCCAGAGGAAACCCACGCAGACACAGGGAGAACACACCACACTCCTCACAGACAGTCACCCGGAGGAAACCCACACAGACACAGGCAGAACACACCACACTCCTCACAGACAGTCACCCGGAGAAAACCCACACAGACACAGGGAGAACACACCACAGTCGGGACAGTCGGGAATCGAACCCACAACCTCCAGGTCCCTGGAGCTGTGTGACTGCGACACCTACCTGCTGAGTGTAGTCTGTAAACACTGCTCTGTTTATTCCTATAAACATGTACATATACATTAAACTATTAAAATGATTGAACTATAGGTCAAATAAGAAAATATAAGTCAACATTTAACCCCCTAAAACTTTCAGAACGTATTTTTTATTCAAAAAAAAAATCTGAAATTTTACATTTTAAAATTATTTAAAAGTCTTTGACCGGTGGCAAAAAAAATCTCTTTACAACTTTAAAATGTGTTCTGTTCGTGTGAACCTCCCCGCTTCAATCCCCACCCACTCCTCCAAAAGTTAGGTTTATGATGTAATAAACCCTGGCTGTCTGAACTCGCCTGTTGGGAGTCTTTTCGAAATGATTTTGTTTCAAAACAGAAACGCTCAGCCATGGAGTCAACTGCTGATTCTACAGGAGACGTCTCCTTTCACATAAACAGCACCACACCCACATGTTAACAACATCAAACACTTGATTTTCCCTGGAGGAGCATTATACCTTAATACAAAGCAACCTTTTATATTAAACCACTCTGAACAACTTTCATTTCAGCAAAGGAAGTCGTGCACAAAGGTGGAAAACAGATGAAGTAAACAGTAAACAACAGTGAAAAGCACTGACTGCACCCAGCCCTTAGATACAGTTCATACAGAATCCAGCGGTTTGCTTCTACTTAATGTTTACAGGTATTTTCTAAACTCCTACAGAGGTAAACACGGTTAACGTCTGCTGCTAAGTGTCTAAAGAGGTAGTGAAGAGATATAAGAGACTTTATTGCGTTTTCGTTGTGAAAATAAAGAGTTTTTTAAAGAGTAATTGAGTGAATGTGAGAAGGTGCTGGTTGTAAAGTGTAGAGAGTTAGGAGGGTTCAGTTGAACTGACAGTTAGAAGGAATCTAGGGGCTGTTTTCCCAGCTCTCTTCACTTTGAAATAAAGCCTGGACTCTGTATCTAAAGCCAGAGCCGTTATCCCTCGGTGTAGGTGTTTGTTAAGAGCTGTACTTGTTCTGATCTTCAGAAACGCAGTAGTTTAGAGACAGAGACTGGCACGGTAGAGGACTTCCGCACCCATTAAACATTGAGAAACAGAAAGTGGCTGAGCTTGTAGAGCGCTCAGACTCCCTCTCTCTACCCGTAGAGAGGTCAGTAAGAGCCGGCCACTCACCTGAGCTCTGGGGTAAGCAGTAAAAGAGCAGAAGAAGTTTAATGAAGGCGCTGTGTGTTAAATCCATAGCCGCAGCTTCTTCATCCGTCTCCCCCCGCTCTGATCAGCTTTACGGCAGCTGCTGCTGCTCTGCGGCACCCGAGCTCCGTCTCTGAGTGCGTGACGTCAAACGGGGCTCACGTCATCTTTTGAGGGGAGGGGTTTCGCCACGCCCACTTTACTCCAACAACAATAACAAACTCACGGGTCCGAGTCTACAATTATTTAATGCACAGTAATTCGACATAAAATATTAAAAACATGACTTTTATTTGTAACTTTAATTTTAATGTGCTTAAAGTATTATTGTTTAACAACAAATCTCTAGATTAAGACACCTTCCAGTGACAATCAAGTTTTAAAATGTGATAATATGTCTGTGTGCTGTTGTTTATACACTAGAAGACATACTGAGTGCATATGCAGTCAACATCATGGCTAAGCGTTGGGGAAACCGGAGCACCCGGAGGAAACCCACGCAGACACAGGGAGAACACACCACACTCCTCACAGACAGTCACCCGGAGGAAACCCACGCATACACAGAGAGAACACACCACACTCCTCACACACAGTCACCCGGAGGAAACCCACGCAGACACAGGGAGAACACACCACACTCCTCACAGACAGTCACCCGGAGGAAACCCACGCAGACACAGAGAGAACACACCACACTCCTCACACACAGTCACCCGGAGGAAACCCACGCAGACACAGGGAGAACACACCACACTCCTCACAGACAGTCACCCGGAGGAAACCCACGCAGACACAGGGAGAACACACCACACTCCTCACAGACAGTCACCCGGAGGAAACCCACGCAGACACAGGGAGAACACACCACACTCCTCACAGACAGTCACCCGGAGGAAACCCACGCAGACACAGGGAGAACACACCACACTCCTCACAGACAGTCACCCGGAGGAAACCCACGCAGACACAGGGAGAACACACCACACTCCTCACAGACAGTCACCCGGAGGAAACCCACGCAGACACAGGGAGAACACACCACACTCCTCACAGACAGTCACCCGGAGGAAACCCACGCAGACACAGGGAGAACACACCACACTCCTCACAGACAGTCACCCGGAGGAAACCCACGCAGACACAGGGAGAACACACCACACTCCTCACAGACAGTCACCCGGAGGAAACCCACGCAGACACAGGGAGAACACACCACACTCCTCACAGACAGTCACCCGGAGGAAACCCACGCAGACACAGGGAGAACACACCACACTCCTCACAGACAGTCACCCGGAGGAAACCCACGCAGACACAGGGAGAACACACCACACTCCTCACAGACAGTCACCTGGAGGAAACCCACGCGGACACAGGGAGAACACACCACACTCCTCACAGACAGTCATCCGAAGCGGAACTCAAACCCACAACCTCCAGGCCTCTGGAGCTGTGTGACTGCGACACCTACCTGCTGCGCCCCCGTGCTGCCCCAAACTTGCAACAGTAACTTTGAAAAAATAAAAAAATAAAAATCAATGCAAAATGCAACAGTAGGGGAAAAAAAAGAAATGTAAGATATTTTACTTGCTTTACTTCATTAGCATAAACAAAATAAACACAAACCTGCAATAATAACATTCATAATCATTTTAATTCAGTTGTACCCTAATTTTTCATGCAAATATCCAGTTTATCCAAGTAAAAAAAAAAACAAAAAATAAAAAATAACAACCTGAACCCACTACAAACATTTCATTAGGCCCTGAGTTCACGGGGAGTCCGGTTTAGGGGCCTAACCCCTTCGTGAGCGTCACAGGTCCCTCAAATGAAACTGCAAGCACAAGGCGTCATCAAGTGGCGAAAACGAGCACTGCAGACATTAACTGATCCCTCAAAAAATTATTTGCACTTCTAAATTTACAATATTTATAGAATATTGCACATTGAAGCACAAATCAACAAACAAACAAACAAACAAATGAATAAATAAATAAGACAGGAATGTTGTGGTGGTTTCAGATTTACATTTTGATTTTATAGTTTTATTATTGTTATTAATTTGCTAAATTACATTTAAAGAACGGGGAAAATAAAAATATTAAATCAGTCCTAAAATAAAACGTCTATATTTGTTCTGTATTAATTATTTACTATTTAAATTTGATTGTAACTTGATTGTTTTCCCAGTAAACAAGGAACGTCCCTGGACGTTCAAAATAGGTCTAAAAGTAGTCTGTCCATCAAGGACATATTTTAAACGTCAATGGACGTCCAAAATCCATCTTAATAAGTTAGTTAAGTGGTGACCAATCGATAACGTCAGTGGACGTCCAAAACGCGTTTTATACAAGTAATTTATTTCGGGACCAATTAATAACGTCAATGGAACGTCCAAAATACGTCTAATAGTCGTCTTTTCAATGTCTGTGTTTGGACGTCTTTTCAACTTTCATTTTCAACCTTAAGAGAACGTTGATTAGACGGCAGTCATTACGTCATTTCAACGTTGAATCAACGACTAAATGTTTACTGGGTTATGTCTCGTAGATTTAAAGAGCGGGTCCTTTTCCAAATTTAAAAAATATATATTTTATTTTATTACTTTTAAGAATAAATCACAGATAAAAAACAATGTTTCTTTTTTTATTCCATTTTTTTTTGTAATTATTATGTCTTGTTTATTATGGGTTTGAACTAGGGCTGGGCGAAGACGAGCCACTTTTACAGTTTTTTATATTTATTAGATCAAATTTATATATTAATTTATATGTAAAACATAATATTTCTCCTTTATCTTTTATGTATTAATAATATTTTGATTGTTTACTGTTTCGCGTATTGTGATTGGATGCCGCTCCCTTGTGGGCGGAGCCTCGTTGCGCGGTGACGTCAGTGGCTGTGTCTGTGGTGCTGGTAGTGATGATGATGATGATGGTGATGGCGGCGTCGCGGACGGAACTAAGTGCAGAGCCGTGGAGCTGAAGGCCGAGATGGAGGAGAGAAATGCGTCTCTGCGCCGAGACTGCGGCCGGAGCTCCGTGTGCGTGGAGCAGGGCGAGCAGGCGGATCTGCGGCCCGAGAAAACGAGCCCTAGCGCCGAGCAGCGGACACAGCGGGAGCACGGCGGAGGAGCGGTCGAGGAAGGCGCACCCAAACACGGCTTCACTCTTGACAGGGCTCCGCTGCCTGGAGGTGGGAAAACGGAGCAAGTGTGCAGTAATGGGCAGGGCTGCGAGTCACCAGAGGCTACTTCTGGATCGAAACAGGTCATTTTAACACAGGCCTCAAAGCTGGAGTCTACTCAGAGCAGAGAAATTGTGTCTAATGCACAGGTAGAGTCTAAAGAGACCATAGAAAAGGTGACTAACGCACATGTAGAGTCTAAACCGAGCAGAGAAACTGTGTCTAATGCACAGCTAGAGCCAAAACTGAGCAGAGAAGACAAACAACCAGTGCATAGCACTGAAATGGAGTCAAAACAAAGCAGAGAGACTGTGCCTAACGCACAGGCACTGTTAAAACAGAGCACAGAAAGCAAAGAAACTGTGCCTAATGCCAAATTAGTGTCTAAACATAAAGAAAGCAGGCAGACTGTGCCTAATGCACAAATAGAGTCTAAGCAAAACAAGGAAATCAAAGACTCTGCGCCTAATGCACAGATAGCCTCTGAGCAAAACAGAGAAGCTGCACCTAATGCACAGGTAGATTCCAAACAGAGCAGAGAAACTGTGCCTAATACTGGAGTTAAAGACGGGACGGACCATGCGGGCCAAGGACAGTCGGAGCCCAGCACGGCTGGCTCTCAGGTCAGTGAAAGCGAGCCATCTCCAAGTCCAAATTCCCTGGACTCCTCCTCAATCTTGAACTCCTGTCCCAGCCTGGAGAACGGAGAAGGCCTGGAGGTCAGCGGCCAGGCCTCAGTCCTCGAAGACCACAAAAAAGTGCCCTGCCCCAGGGACAGAGGAGCCGGACAGTCCATTTACCACATCAAGTGGATCCGGTGGAAAGAGGAAAACACTCCGGTCATCACTCAAAATGAGAATGGACCTTGCCCTTTGCTGGCCATCATGAATGTGCTCCTTCTGGCCTGGAAGGTAAATGAAGGCCTATTATGAGCTTGATTGATCAAAGGTTTGGTGCATGTGAGAAAATGGTTTTATTTGCTAAAACATAGACAGGCAGTGTGATCATAATCGATCATTACTGTGATGTCGTCCGTATCGTTAACACTACTGACGACTGCATGTTTCATAACAAAGAGAGCGTAGCTAGTCTTATTTAATTTAATGGATTTAATGCGGCACGTGGCGTTAAACACTGATTACAGCTCATTGTTACCAGAGGTTTTGATGATGCCTCAGAATATTTCTGAAATATCACACGTTCCGAGCGTGAAATTGAGAACCTTAAATTCTTCTGGCGCTTCTTACTTGGTATAAAGTTGTTATTATACTTAGTAGAAAAGAATTACTGTAGAGCTAAGGCAGAATGAATGTCCCAGACAGCTGTTTTTCCTTTAAAGATCCCTCAAATGTAGTTCTTATATAAAGGGGTGTTTTCCCAGACAGGAATTAAGCCTAGTCCTGGACTGTATCCTCCTTTCAATGGAAAATCCCAGAACAAAATGCTGTTTTGTCCAGGACTAGGCTTAATTCCTGTCTGGGAAACCACCCCAAAATGTGCATAAATACACTGCTTGATCCCTGAATATTCTGAGATTGTCTTTGCCTAAAACACGTGTATTTTAAAGCCATACGTTAGCAGGTACGAGCAGGGTTTTAGTCAAATTTATTTGTATAGCACTTGCTACAAACTGATGGGGTCAAAAAGCAGCTCTACAGAAATTGAGAATTAAAACAGATCAAAATTAATATCCCCAGGTGAGCAAGCCACAGGTGAAACTCCCTCGAAGCTGGACGAAGAAACTTTGGGAGGAACCCAGACTCACAGGGGACATTCCTCCTCTGGTCAAATTCTATACAATAGAGTTTTAATGTAAAACTGCAGGTAGACGCCGCCGTGGAGGTCTTTAGTAAAGGTCTTAATCTGTCAGGAGAGAAATAAGCAGTCGACGTCATGGCTGAGCATCTCTGCTTTTTAACTGCAGTGTATCAAAGACAAAGCGAATTCACACACACTTGGCGTTTCTTATGTCATAAACCTCAGGAACCAATCCCGTCAGCTTGCAGGGCAGGGCCTTTAAAGGAACACTAGGTAAGAGTTGGTATTTTACTTGTGGGCTTCCCTTAGAGTTTCAGTGTGGAATTCACTTCTATAACACTGCCCTAAAATCAAGCGGAGAGGTACAGGGAGGTTGTGTGTTTTCCTCCATTCTTCCAGAAGACACAGTGCAGATTCTGCAGTGCTGAGCCTGGAGTGGCTATGTTCCCTTTTAAACGTCAGTGAAACATCACAATGATGTTGAAGTTGACATTTTAAGGTATAAATACTCTCTAGTGTTCATTTTATTCAGTGTGGAAGAACCTCCATGTTGGAAATATATATCGTCTTCCACTGCCGTGTGTAAACGTGTAAGTGTTTACATCTGTATTCATTTTCCTGATATCAGTGCCTTTGAAACTTCTATAATTGTCAAAGAGATGTAAACAACGGTCTCTTCCTGCCTACTTTTGTAAAGATCATTCTTGCGATCGGTCGGAGATGCAAACAGGCCCCAACTCTACTGTGCTACTCACATGTTCTGCTCTAGCTCGCTAGTGCTAGCCGCTTTTTTCTGTGTTGCTAGCCCGTGTTGTGCTATGAGCCTCTGCTAAGCAGTCTCCCCACAGTCACAAACAGGGCTGAATTCTGGAGTTCGGCCTCCGACTCATTTGCATCATAAAGATAACGTTTAATTACTGCGTTTGACAGCTAGCTGGCAGGCCACAGAGCCTCAGTTCGAGTGTTCATTCTTTAATCTCCAAAACGAGACTCTGTGTCTCTCGGCTTCACACAACTGCCTTAGAAAACTCACTGCGGTCTTGTGGAGGTGATTGCCACATTGGGGACGGATGTTAAGTGGGCTAGCCTGATTGGAACAAGACCGGTCTGTGTCTGTGGCCTGGTGCCTCTTACAGGCTTCGGCTCAGTGCCATGAGCTCTACAGGTACAGCCTTCGGGACGCTGGGGATGGCTCTGGAGTACCTCTGTCCCGCATGCTTATCTGTGATTACCTGCTTAAACACACCTGGTTCAACTCATTTGGCTTCAAAGCATTATGGGTCTTTTAACAGGTAGTGAGGCAGAGAGAGAGAGTTTAATGTGATGCTTACTCTACTATTTAACAATGATTTTTGTGCTAAGATGATTTGGGAAATCTAGCCAGTAGCAACCAAAACAACATAGACTTCATAATAGAGAGGATGTCACCATTAATGGGACATGGTCAGCAGATCAAATATAGAATAAATAAGTAAGATACAGAATAAAATATAAATATAAGGGAAACTACAGTAGCGATGGTAAAGCACTGTGTGAGAAGGTGCATCGAGAAACAAAATACTTCAAATAAAGAGTCAATTTATGCAGTGTAAACATTTGAACAATATGCAGAGTGTACCACTGGCTAAACATCCATTAGGTTATGTCCATACGATCCTAATAACTGGTTGGCATCCAGTTTCAGTACAAACACAAATACACTGGAGCACATTTGCCTGTTATACAGCTTCCTTCATGTACAGCTGAAACATGGACTTGGCAAGACTGCCAGCTCGTTATGCTTATGCATTAACTTTAAAGATATTTGCTCCTGCTCTCATATGACCGTGTGTTATGGGCACTGCTAGTTTTATTTTTACCATATTATTTGTTTTATTGGGTTTTTAAGACTGTTTTTAAGTGGTACAGTGTGTTGTAATTTACTTAACATGACATGAGAGACCCTCCATTGTCATTGAAACACTGTGGTGGGTTGGAAACACTGCTTAGGAACAGGACTCAAACCTTTTCGAATGACCCATTTCTTCTACTCCCTTTTCCTCAGGTCAAGTTGCCACCAATGATGGAGATCATAACAGCGGAACAGCTGATGGAGTATCTGGGTGAATATTAATGAAATTAATTAATTACCTCTGTGTTTGTATGAAGTCTCTATTTAATTTAGATTGAGGTGGTACAACCAGTAATGAATATTATCCACACACCTCCCCAAACAGAACTGGAGACAATAGGATGCCCTACATTTAGACACAGTTTCCAAACAGGGATCAGGATATGAAATGTTCTCAAATGGACATCTGTGGGTTAAGAAAGTTAAAGACACTGGTTGAGATTTTCTGGATCCTGTGGAAATTGCCTGGAGGTTCCTGTGACTAATTGCTAGTTTGTCCCCTGGTGCCACAGCTCTGGCCTAAGGCTGTGTGGTTGTCAGAATTACAGGATGGTGTTGTCCCGTGTTTTTTTTTTTTTTTTTTTTTGTGTGTACTCCCTGCTGGGACACGTTCTGTTTGTTCTGCTACGTGAGAAGTGGAGGCTTCATGCAGAAAGTGTAGCTCTGTGTTCTCTTGTCAGAGTTTTAAACTCCTCTTCAGTTAAACTGTTTGGAAAGCCCTGTCAGCACCTCTGCTGCCAAGTGTGGAGTCATGAAGTTAGTGGCACACAGTAGAGCAAAGTAGACTTCGGTGGTTTCTGATGAAACCTGACATACCGTTATTTATAAAACATCGCTTTTCCTGAAGCTTGAATTTTGGCTTTCCTGTTTAATAGATCACTGTGCCTCATACAGGATCAGGAAGGTATTTACAGGGACACTTGGGCCAGAATAAAAATGGAGCCTCACTAAACGTATATTACAGCAGTGCCATTTTGTTGGACATTGGTTGGCATCATAGTAACTTCCACAAACCACGAGACTGGTATTAAATGAGACAATTCTTCTCAGCATACAAACATATTAAATATATAGCTGGAGGTATGTGGTTAGCTGCATTACTCTGAGAGTTATTGGTGGTAGATTTTACAAATTTGATATTTGGCAACACCATGGCTTTAAGTGGCCTTAGGTCAGGTACTGATGGACAGCACCAGGTCGAGGGAATGCCCCCCGATGTACTAACGCTGGAGAAACCTGATTCCATTTTCCACTCTGGCCTGCTGCCCCCCTTTTACCCTCATGGTCCCTGGCACTGTGTCTATGTCGTAACCCAGGGCAGGGGTAACAGGGGGGGGTGTCTTGTTTCAGTAAAGACTAACAAACAACATACTGAGAGAGACTCCAACGTCACTGTTGCTAAGCCGTCTGATTTCATCTGTTCCCGGCATGGCTTTCCTTAAAGCCCAAATGGTTTAGAGTTCTCATTGGGATACTGGCTGTGCTGTTACTTAAAGGGCTTTTTCCAGACTAGTCACTGTCTAACACATCTGTAGCATATGGTCAATTACCACAGACAGCAACATCATTAAGAAGAAAAGAAAACTCATTGATTGAAAACACACCAAAGGAGCTGAAGCAACCGCCCACTGGCTTCCATTATCTGCAGGTGTGGAGCAAGCTGTATTTAAACCTGGGGGAAAAAAACCATAAAAATGGTTGTTTGTTAGCAATCGACCACATACTACAGATGGATGTGACTGAGGTTAGATTAGAAACACTGGCCTGTTCCTTTCAGCTGCTGTAATGGAAACTCATCGGTGTTGCTGTTACAAACGAGAAGTATGAAGTGTACCAGCTGCTGAGTTATGTGACAGCTCACAAGTCCTGAAAGAGGTCCAGATTAGTCATGCTGAGATGATTCTGAGTGAGAGAGAGAGAGCGAGAAAAGCAGAGGGAGAGAGAGGTGTTTTGATACTCGTCGGATGTTGTTTGCTAATGCTCTAAATGGGTGGTAACGGCGAGTAGAAATTCTTTGCATTCTGCACACAGCTAAAATGAGAAACAATGTAGGAGCCGTCAAAACATAAAATGATTCCACATAATACGTGATAATTACATAATAATCTCTTATTTTTTATTTTACTTTGTATTTGTTTGGATTCCACAGTCTTTTATAAAATGATATGAACATGTTGCAACTAATGCACCTGTGGAAATAACTGATTGATAAAAGTTTTTTTCTTTCATCTATGAGATTACAACTTCAAGATGCATAGTTTTGTTGTGACAGGGACTCTGATCACTTCTGATCACAGGTGTTCGGATCACTTCTGATCACAGGTGTTCGGATCACAGGTGTTCGGATCACTTCTGAGCACAGGTCTTCTGATCACAGGTCTTCTGATCACAGGTCTTCTGATCACTTCTGATCACAGGTCTTCTGATTACTTCTGATCACAGGTCTTCTGATCACTTCTGATCACAGGTCTTCTGATCACTTCTGATCACAGGTCTTCTGATCACAGGTCTTCTGATCACTTCTGATCACAGGTCTTCTGATCACTTCTGATCACAGGTCTTCTGAGCACAGGTCTTCTGATCACTTCTGATCACAGGTCTTCAGATCACTTCTGATCACAGGTCTTCAGATCACTTCTGATCACAGGTCTTCAGAACACTTCTGATCACAGGTCTTCTGATCACTTTTGATCACAGGTCTTCTGATCACTTCTGATCACAGGTCTTCAGATCACTTCTGATCACAGGTCTTCAGAACACTTCTGATCACAGGTCTTCAGAACACTTCTGATCACAGGTCTTCTGATCACTTCTAATCACAGGTCTTCAGATCACTTCTGATCACAGGTCTTCTGATCACTTCTAATCACAGGTCTTCAGATCACTTCTGATCACAGGTCTTCTGAACACTTCTGATCACAGGTCTTCTGATCACTTCTGATCACAGGTCTTCTGATCACTTCTGATCACAGGTCTTCAGATCACTTCTGATCACAGGTCTTCTGATCACAGGTCTTCAGATCACTTCTGATCACAGGTCTTCTGATCACAGGTCTTCAGATCACTTCTGATCACAGGTCTTCTGATCACAGGTCTTCTGATCACTTGTATGATTTGTAGGCCTATGGAGTTGTTTTTTAAAAATGCTTTTCGGCTGTGTAGCTTAAAAGGAAATTCATGCACTTGAGTAAAATATGAATGAGTTTCTAAAGGCATGGCCAATGTTTTGAGCATTTTATGAAGGACTCCCTGTTACAGCAGTCACAAGCGTTCAAATACATGTGAGTTTGGTCCAGTTTCTCCATGCAGTTTGGATTTGACGCTAATGAAAGTGCAGCAAATGAAGGGTTAAAGGGCCATAGCATTCACTTTTATTGATTTTTTTTTCTTTTCCCCGTCCTCTCCCACTGAGTCTGTTTGTAAGGTTAATTTCAGTATATGAACACGGTAATGTGACATTTATTAAACTTGTTTAACGGACCCCGTGCACTACTTAATTTTCCATGTTATGGATCCTTTAACCGGAAAGACTCCAGACCTTGGATGAATTTAAAAGCTCTTCCACCGAGAAGTGATTTCACTTAAGTGCTGGACACATCAGGCCGAGCTGTGGCCGGGAAGAAGGAAATGTTTTGAACTTAATGGTGAAGCTGGGGATGTAGTAAACGCTGTTGTGAAATTGCATTCTGACGCATGAGCCTCTCTTAATTGTGTCATTGTCAGGAATCAAGTTCAAACTTGCAATTAGAATCATCACTGCAGAGATCCACACTGCAGAGAGGCCAAACACCTTCCTTTACAATTCAGACAAATCAGAACATCTGTCTGCTGACGGGATTACAGCTGTAATTGGAAGTGCTCGTACCTAGGCTTTTCTCCAGAAGAATAAGAAACGTGCCGTCCCCGAAATGCGGGATCAGACATGCACGCTCCAGCTTTAGTTCAGCGGGCCCGCCACACCCAGCATGAGTCTTGAGGTCAGACTCGGATATTTTCAAACGAGGAACTGAACCGCCGGGTAGTGGATACACGCTCCGTTCAGTCCACACCCCCATTCTCAGCGCTGTGTCTGCAGCCGGAGGCCGGTTTAGTGCTAGTTCTCCGCAGCTTGTGTGGTTCCATGGCTGAGATGTAGGAGAAAACCCAGTAGATGTAAATTGTGGTCGACTGAGTGTAGTCTAAATTAAGATGCTCGTCTTTCCGTTCAGACCTGCTTTATTTGCCTTGTTCGAAAAAGCAAAACCCCTCTTTTTAACCTTTGCGGTGCCCCTGTTGCTGTCACAGGTGTTCTGTTTCACACGCAGCTTATATAATCTCAACAGAACAGCACTGACCAATAGAACGGATGCCCTGGAGGAGCTGCATCAGCGTGATGGGTATAAATCCCTGTAACATTGAGTTGTGGCGCAGTAGAAGTCTGGAGTGATGATGCTCCGACTCTCAACTAATGATGTACCAAAAATATTGATGCCCTTTATTTCAGAGGAAACACTAGATGTGTTTGAATGCTTATGCCTCTTCAAATGTGTTCTGCAGAAAACCCCTTTGTTTCTTTCCGTGCTGATGGAGGCTCTGGCTGCTTTTCTCCAGTGACTGGCCATAAGGCCGTAATTAATGGGTACCAGTGGAAAGCATCCATCTTGCATTATGTTCAGTTACTGTGCTCTGTTATTGTTTTATTCTTGGGCAGAGTGACTCATGAAACACACACACACACACAAATATATTTACTTACGAGTGGTCAAGAGGCTGAAACCTCCCGTAATATATAGAAGCAGCTAAATGTCATTGGACGTTCTGACTTCTCCTCTTTGTTGATGTGATTGGAGCTGTGCCTCTTGCGCATTGCTGTTCTGTTTAAATAATAATAATAATAAATACAGCTGCTATTGGAGCCAATATTCAATGCATTTTCCTCGGTTAAAAAAAGTAGTTGTATCCTGGAAACCTGAACGTCTATATTCTTCATATTTCTGTCCATTTTTAAAGCTCAGAAAATATCACACAGTATCAGAAACCACAGAAATATGTTATTAAAAAGTTACATAACTCAGCCCAGTTTGAATTTCCATCAGCTTCCGCATTAGCCACGTTAGCCTCGTAGCTTCAGAGTCAGACCTTTGGGGCACAGCGTGTCTTGACTGATTGATTAGATTTGGAGTTTAGGGGAGCTGGGTTTTATATCTATTTATTTTTGTATTAAAAATAAGTTCCAATAGTTTGGATTAAGAGAGTTGGATAAAAGAGAAAGAGAAAGTGAGAAAACAGAGTTGTGGTGAATGCAGGGTTCAGCAGAAGTGGAGGGGGTTGGTGGTGGTCAGAGGGGTTTCCTGGGCAGAGAGAAGGGGTGGCGTCAGAGTGGAGCAGCTGGTGTTGGGGTTGCATTCTTGGCATTGGGCAGAGGAAGTGTGTGAGAGAGGGAGGGTGAGGCAGAGACAGAGAGAAAGGGAAAATAAAGTTGCCCAGCTTGGTGCTTTTCATCTTTAGTCTGTCAGCCTTGACAGATTCACTCCTCTTCTGAAAAGCTTTAGGATCGTGGGATGAACATCAAAGTGAATATGAAAGCTACAGGCAGTGCATTTGAAGACTTTATTTCTTTATTTTATTTATTTATTATTTTGAATCTTATTTCCAGATAATCCGTGTGACAAGACGGACACATTTGTTTCAGATCCATGCCTCTTTGATACTCGCCCAGGTTTAATAGACAGGCGTACGTACGTAAATAATACATCGTTTATAACGTTGTAACATAGCTAAAAACTTGTTAACCAAAAAGTGGTTTTCTGATGCTGTTCTTGTGTAATCCGTCACATGTGAATGATTCAGCCACTGCATTTTTAATATTTTCCCAAGACATTTCACATTCATGTTATGTAACATGTACAATGGCGATGCTAGTACTTCATCTGTACTTGCCCTACTTTATGAGCCCATCCATATTCAAATATACAGCGGAAAGGATTATCATTCCTCCAGGGCTTCGGTGCAACACAAGTGACCGAGACATGAGCTACGTGCAGCGTTAAAACACAGAAACTAGGCTCAGAACACAAGTATAAATACAGTTCAGTAAACACACACACCCAGCTGTACAAGACTTACTGTAAAATTTGATTCTGAGTAGCGCAACAAAAAAAGAATCTAATGAGCCGTGTGTATGGGGTATCTGTGGACAGTCCAGAGAAAGAAGCTCTCGTGATGAGGAGGTTGATCTGCGTCTCTTTAAGGCCCTTTTACTGTAAAGCGCTGGTTTGACCCGGTGCTGGAAGCTTTAGCTTTTTCCCAGAAAGGAGCTGAAAAAGCCTGGATGCTCCCTGCTCTGCTTCATTAGCTGGATTAGGAGCTTCTCCAGACAAAAGAGGCTGCTCATAGTGCTCACGTGTTTCTCATACTGCGGAATGACATACACTACAGTGTGGAAACATTTATTATATAGTTGTTATATAGTTATATAGTTGATGTTTGGGGGATTTTAATTAGTTTTTTAATATAAACAAACGTCTACTCTTCAGATAAATAGCTTTTTAAATCTCATTTCCTCAGGTGCCTCAAACGTCTGCACGGTGGGTCCGGAGCCTACCTGGAATCATTCGGCGCAAGGCAGGCATACACCCTGGAGGGGGCGCCAGTCCTTCACAGGGCAACATAGACACACACACTTTCACTCACACACTCACATCTACTGAAAATTTTGAGTCTCCAATCCACCTACCAACGTGTGTTTTTGGACTGTGGGAGGAAACTGGAGCACCCGGAGGAAACCCACGCAGACACAGGGAGAACACACCACACTCCTCACAGACAGTCACCCGGAGGAAACCCACGCAGACACAGGGAGAACACACCACACTCCTCACAGACAGTCACCCGGAGGAAACCCACGCAGACACAGGGAGAACACACCACACTCCTCACAGACAGTCACCCGGAGGAAACCCACACAGACACAGGGAGAACACACCACACTCCTCACAGACAGTCACCCGGAGGAAACCCACGCAGACACAGGGAGAACACACCACACTCCTCACAGACAGTCATCCGGAGCGGGAATCGAACCCACTGAAATAAAAATAACATTTTTTAAATATATTTGAAATATTTCACGATACTGGTATATATTTAATTGGCCCAGTGCGGCTCACTGACGAGGGACGTCTTATTTCTTTGTGCTAATGGATGCCTTTTTGTGTTCATTCATTTTCAGAAACACAATTAGCAACAGTGTTGACTGAACCATTTCTGTCCAAGCTGAAAAAGAGCAAAATGAGCGTGAGCAGATCTGCTGCTTTCGGATGATTGACAGGAGCCTGTTGTCTAGTAATCACAGGATGTCAAGAGAATCATGGCAACGTTTGATGTGTGAGTTTTTAAGAGTTTCTCTCTCTCTCTCTCTCTCTATCAATCAGGAGACTACATCCTCGATGCCAAACCCAAGGAGATCTCTGAGGCCCAGAGGCTCAACTACGAGCAGGTATGGATCTCTACCTTCATTGTGCATTCATAGCATCCACGCCCCCCTACTCCACATTTCTCCATGTATTTTTGACTGCTGCACTACGCGGTTTAGCAGTGGCACAGATGTGTGTGTAATCGCCACACCAACACTGCTGAGTCTTATACACTCATACCAGCATCTCACAGAAACACACACTGCCGTGTCAGTGCTGTGTGGAAGAATGATCCAGTACCACAGCAAAATCTGAACGGTCAGAACCTAACCAATGAGGAATAGAATAGAAAGTTAACATATGAACTGAGCATCAACAAACAGGCTATAGTTTATTATTGTGCACACAATAAGTAGTGGACATACAAGACAGGGGATATTAATAAAGTGGGCAGTGAGTGGAGATGCAGAGTAGACGGCAAGCGTAAACAAGTCAAGCTGTGCTCTGAAGCTCTTGTTTAAATGCGAGCTGCAGGAGCTGAGGGACTGTTGCGTTCTCAGTGGTGTAAGAGAGGCATGGGACATGGTGTTAACAAACACACACACACACCCAGAGCAATCCTGCTCACACAGCAAGAATGTTTGCACCTTCTCACCTCCATTCCAAAAATAGCCCGTTTGGCCTCTTGCAGCGTGACTTCTGTTGAGCTCTGGGCATCCGAAGCTTACGGAAGTGTTTATCATTATTTTGCACGGTACAGCAGTTAATCTACCTGGAGTAACCTGCATATAAACAAGACAAGGTGGCAGCAGAGAAATTAGGTTAAATGGCTGAGCGAGTTGAGATTTATTTGTGTTTTATTAGCCTATCTCCTTTGGCCTAATTAACATATTAAATGGACTCCATACAACACATAAAACCCACATCAAAAACATACAGTCAGTAGTGCAGTAGAACAGAGCAGGATCACAGGGAACAGGTGGAGAATAACATTTAAAGCATGTAACTTGAATCTCTTGCTATAACTAGGTTTTGAAATTATTAACTCTATATTTTCAATATTTTATAATATTTTTATTTGAAAAAAGGTCAAATAAAGATGTGTAAATATATGTACTGCTGTGTGTAAAAGCAGGAGTATATGGAGGAGTGTGTGTTGGGGGGAGGGGGTGATGATGGGCGTAACGTGCTTTGTCCCCTATAGAGCATTACATAACAATGTTATGCTCGAACGGACCAGAGCGAGAGCGTGAGCATGAGAGAGATAGAGAGAGAGCATGTCTTCTCACATAGACGTTACTTTTCGTGTTCGAGGCCCAGTTTCCCAACAGCATTTTAAGATTCTTTTAACTAGTAAAGAGAGTGTGTCACATGATGCTCTCTCTGCTGTTTGAATCATCGTTGTGTTAAAATGGTACAGAGAGAGAGAGAGAGAGAGAAAGAGAGAGAGGGAGGGGAAAGGGAAGTAGAACAAGCGTGACACAATTAAAGAGTGAGAAATGTAATAGAGAGAAAGAAAGCGAGAGCAAGAGAGGCTGGAGTGGAGGGAGAGAGAGAGCATGAGAAAGGAAGAGCGATAAAGGGGCACAGATAGAGAAGAGTGTGTGAGGGAGAGAGAAGGAGATTAAAAGGGAGGGGGAGCAGTCAGAAGATGAGATGACAGCAGGGAAGTGGAGAGACTGGAAGTTTGTGTTGCTGCTATCAGACATGGCTTTTCTCCCCTTTCTCCTCTTTTCTCATCCTCCCTCCATCTGTGAAAATTCCCTGTAAGACACAAGCGTGTACGGACCCAGCTGTCACATACATCAACAAATACATGTACAGTAAGGAGTGTGTGTGTGTGAGAGAGAACAAGGGAGAGAGGGAAAGAGTGTGTGTGTCTGAGCGTGAGCGAGAAAGGGAGGGACATGTGGTACATAATGCACATAAATATATATATGTGTGTGTGTGTGTATTCCTCATAAATGAAGTATATTAATTTGATAAGAGTTTAATAATAACATGAGTGTGTTTCTAAGGACATGAGGAGCCAGAGACAGTGGGGGCGACTGCTGGAACTGAACCAAACAAAGGGTTCTCTCATACACTGTACACTGAGAAGAAAAGCCCTTGCCTTGGAGACACCAAGTCTTCTTCATCCAATGGTTAGCTTTAGCATTAGCTCATCAGCTCATTTGAGAGACAGCCTCCTCTGCTCGCAGCTCAAAAACCTAATGATCTCTCCTGTTTATTTTTGCTTCCCAACATCTGTCATCTATAAACAAGCCCACGGTCTCGTGGTTACTTTGGCCGAGGTTAGTCTGACACCCCTTCATTAACTCTTATGGACACTTATGGAATTTCTCAGTAGGGAATGCACATTCCTGTCTAAAAAAGCAGTACTAGAAACAGTGGATGCTCGTTATAGTGTAGCGGAGTGTGTACAGCTTAGCTGTCAATACTTCAGAGAGATATTCTGCAGGAGATGGTCTTTGTCCTTGATGTATGTGATTATTTATGAGCTGTCATATCGTCCTGTTTGTTAGTTTGAGCCGGGGTTCGTTTTCCCTTTTCTCTACTCTCACTTCGCAGCGCTCAAGTCTATTTTTGTAAAGAGGCTTGAAAGAACGAGGATGCTTAGACAGAAATAGCAGTGTCTCTGAAGTTCGTGAGTGTGTCTATGTTTTAGATCAGTGTGTGAGAGTAGGTGGAGGCTGGCTTTGGTATGGTCAGTGTTGGTTGTTTTTCTGTGCTGCTGTTCTTTTGAGGCTGTAAATGGTTTTGTGGAGCTTCAGATCTGTGCAGTACACAGTAAAGTCACTGCTGTGTGTTTTCCGTATCTCTTGATACTTGGAGATCAGCCAATATGAATAATATGAATATTTTATGACCGGAATTGATTTTAAGGAGCTTGGATTTGGTGGGACATTTAATATCCTTTTGTTAAGTTCAGTGTAATGGAACTCATTCATTCATTATCTGTAAGCGTTCATCCAGTTGAGGGTCGCTGTGGGTCCAGAGCCTACTTGGAATCATTGAGCGCAAGGCGGGAAGACGCCCTGGAGGGAGCGCCAGTCCTTCACAGGGCAACACAGACACATACACACTCACACCTACGGACACTTTTGAGTCGTCAATCCACCTACCAACGTGTGTTTTTAGACTGTGGGAGGAAACCGGAGCACCCGGAGGAAACCTACGTGGACACAGGGAGAACACGCCACACTCCTCACAGACAGTCACTCAGAGGAAACCCACGCAGACACAGGGAGAACACACCACACTCCTCACAGACAGTCACCCGGAGCAAACCCATGCGGACACAGGAAGAACACACCACACTCCTCACAGAGTGATGTCCAGAGCAGGAATCGAACCCACAACCTCCAGGTCCCTGGAGCTGTATGACTGCGACACCTACCTGCTGCACCACCGTGCCGCCCTGTAATGGAACTGAACACTTAAAAATGTCACTTTTCTGTCAAAAAATGAAGGTGGTCCAAGATGTTTTCCTCAAATTCTCAGCTTATAACTCATTAGCTAACTTCGCTAACTCTCCTGTTCTTGTAATGTTGTGAGTGAAAGGCTAGACTTCTCCACTCCACTGGCTGAAACACTGCAAATTAAAGAAGGACATTGAATGTTTATAGTGCGATATTGGACTTCTGATAGAAAAGGCAGGATAGTTTTAGCAAAAATACCCCAAATACAGGGGGTCCTCGACTTACGACCTTGATCCGTTCCTACGTCGCGTCGTAAACCGATTTTCGGTGTAAGTCGGAACATACGAACATACTGTACATAAATAACATACTGTGAGAGAGAGAGTGACGTAGCAGCAAGCTAAAATGACGTACAATGCGACTGGAGTCACGCCGTCCTCCTCGGTCCTGCGTATTCTTCCGCCGTGCACACCAAACACCAAGTTCGCGTTACGACGTTTACGACCACTTAAGTCAAAACAAGGCTTTATACAGTAAATGGGAGATGTATCGTAACCACGAAACATCGTAACTCGGGACTGACGTAACCCGAGGTCCATCTGTACATATCAATAATACTGGAAAATGATTGACTCAGATAACTATTATGATTTTATCACCCAGGCCTGAAGGAAATGTCGTCTGTGCGGCTCAGATGATTCATCCCACTGTGGCCATCTGCTTTAACTTCTTTCCTGCAACAAACTGTTTCTCAGGGATGTGGCGTTTGGATCTTTCTGTGAATGCGCTGCTTTGTATGTCGGTAGAGAAGACTTTTGAAGCTACAACAGAGATTTTTCTTGTTTGGGATTAAGTCTTAGCTTGAATGACAACTTTTGTGTGTCTCCAGCGACAGTGGGCCATGGCTGTGATTTGGTATGACTGACTGAGGGAGGGAGGGAGGGAGGGATGCGTGACTAGGAGATGAAGGACCCAGCAGTTCATTAAGAGGCCAATCTGTATCCACAGAGCTTCTGTGTACTCAGCCATGCTCAGATTTACACGGAGACTCAGTAAGGTTGAGTGCTGCTTGTCGACCACTTTATTTTTGCCGCAGCTCCTGTGTAACTTGACCCGTCATCGTTGGAGTTGCGTGGCCGTACGCACAAGAAGACGGACTCTAACAATAGGGTATACGCAGCAAAAACAACGTAAACAAAGCAGAAATGTTGGTTACATAGAATAAAAAGATGTGTAAATGCTATTTAAATAAATATATAATCAAAATGAAAATTATAAAAATGCTTAAAATTCCCAAAATAAATAAACGTTGGGACGTCAGGTGAATATTAGCCATAGCAGCTGTGATAAAGGAAAGAGAAAGTGTTTTGGAACAGGGAGGTCTGTCCGGAAGAGATTTTTGGGACAATGGCAAGCCGCATGCGCACACACTCTCTCACACACACACACAGTGTGGGTGTGTGCTTGGCGCTGTGTCAGAATACAGCAGGGATGAATGAGGTCAGCGAGTGGACAGTTTTGGTCGAGCTGTCGACCCTGACGCACCTCCGGCCTGCAGCGCCCACGCTGTGCCCACACCAGGCCGATACTAAGCTGCACTGCCGGGCTCATACAGAACACACTGCCTGTTTTACCCAGGGATAGGACTAGGCCAGTGCTGGGATAATACAGCAGCACAGTGCTGGACTGAAACCGAGTCAACACCAGCTCGATCCTGGATAAGCCTAGTTTTCAAAAGTATTGTCGTCCTGTTAAAAGGAGATTAACTCTCTTCCTGATGTAGGTGGACTCCATCTCCTTTAAACAGACCAGATCAATCAAGTCAAAGCAAAGCAGATCACAGTGCCCTTAAACTGATTCATTTAGACAGGCTTCGTTCAGTCCAATCACACTGGCCCCAGTGGAAATCTGATTGACAGCCTGAGTGCTCCTATCCTTTCGCTCCTGACCAAACACCTCATTAATTGATTAAAAACAAAACCTCTCCAAAAGCTAAATTCAGGCCAGTTGTGAATGTAAATTCATCATGTGACACTTTCTTTAAATAAATTTCAAATTTAGAAAATTAATGTTTACACACAGTCCAGAAGTAGTCCAACAGAAGAGTGACAACATTGAATTTATCATTTTTATTTTCTGCTGCTGTTATAGAGACATATTCTCCCCTTTTCCACAAGGGAGCACAGTTCTGGGTCTTAATGAGACGTCTGTGATCTGCTTTGGGCAAAATGCCACAAGGATCAAAGCCCACAGCAGCATTCTCCCCGTCGTCTAAACAGCCCTGATCGGAACCGCCGAATCAGCACCTGTTCCTTTAAACGATAAAGAGCCGCTCGCTCTTCACCCCGACTTGAGCTTACAGCAGTGAGGAGCGAGGAGCGGAAGCTCTGGTTTATTAGCCGTTTTTGCTCTGTTCTCTTTCTACTCCGTTCCCGTTTTCTCAGTTTTGGCTCAGTGTTCTTATTTCTCTGCGCTCGCTTTGTTTATTTTGCTTCTCCCATAAACGCAGGCCCATTGCTGTGATTGGACAGACTCAGATAAGAAGGCGGTTCAACACATTGTTGCTTTCTGTAAATTAATAGCATAAGGAATTGACTGGGGGTGTTCAGTGAAGTATATCAGTGTTCTAAACATGTATCAGATGAAAATGCTGAGTGGAAATCCCCCCCTCACACAGAAGCAGAGCTTGGAAGGGGGTGGAGGGGAGGGACAGGATCATCTCTCCATTTTTCATGTGACTGCTATGATAAACACAAACTCTACAGTGGGACTAATCCCACCCAGCAACTGGCCACGCGCGCTAATCCATATACAGAGCGTGATGTGTGTGTAGGGCTGTCATTTTCAGGTTCAGTACTTGCATCTACAAACTCGTAGAGCAGGTTTTCAGAATGATATACTAAACAAGTCTGTGAACACAGTGTTGAGCAAAGTGTCATGACCTCGTACAAAGCCGTGAGCTGTGTCTCAGGAGAACTACACCGTTTCTGTGTCTCCTAGCTCCGTCAAAACTGTCAAAAGTATCAAAGTATGAAGATCAGATCAGTGTTTTAAAGACGGCGTGATCAGTGATTGATTTATTTTGGATATTAAACTGAAAGGTGCCGTGTTATCGCTCATTTAAGGTCTCTCTCTGTGGACTGTGTTACTTTCATAATAGATGCTGAATAATTCTTTATTATTTGGGTTAAACACACACACAATTCATTAATCAAAGAGATGGACACAGTAGCATTTGACGGTCTTAAGATTCTCACAGAAAACAAAGGGAAGTGCACTGTTTATCTCTCCCTTTCCCCTCTGTCCCTTTCTCTTTCTCCTCCTTTCTATCTCTCTCTCACACACACACACAGACGGGCCCAAGTAACTGTTGGTGCTTCCGCTGCTGGACTAAAGCCATGATTTAACTGTGTGTGGTAGCAGCTGCACAGCCCCTGATCAGACTCCTCCACAAACCAGCCTTGTTTGCTGGGTGTAGGGGGGCTGTTGGTTTTGTCAGGACTAGAGAGGAAGCATGAGGGGTAAGGATCAAGAAAAGAGAGGGGTTTGAGAGTGGGTGTGGAGGTTTCAGTTACTGATCCAGGGCCGGACACACACATGGCTCTTAAAAATAATAGAAAGTATAACAAAAAAAATCCCCCCCTTCATTTAAATGGTAGTCTTTTATGAGACTTTACCACTAACGTTTGTTTTGTATTTCTTCATTTCTCTTTTCTCCTGACTCTCCTGGCTGTGTCCCTTCCTTCTGTCAGCAGCCTCAACAAATCTAAAATAAAACTGGCCATGAATGTGGCCCTAAGCACAGATACAGTGTTAATTACAAACTAACATTTCCTTCTTTCTGTTGGTCACTCTTTCTCCATCTCGTCGTTCCACTTGAACTTATTTCTGTTGTGTTGTCTCTTTTTCTTCTCTATTTCTCTCTCTCTCTCTCTCTCTCTCTCGCTCTTTCTCTCTCTCTTTCTCTCTCTCTTTTTTTCTCTCTTTCTCTCTCTCTCCTTTTCTTTTTCTCTCTCCTTCTCTCTCTTTTTCTCTCTTCTGTCTCTTTTTCCTCTCTTTCTCACTCTCTCTCTTTCTTTCTCTCTTCTGTCTGTCTTTTTCTCTTTCTCTCTTCTGTCTGTCTTTTTCTCTTTCTCCCTTCTGTCTGTCTTTTTCTCTTTCTGTTTCTCTTTTTTTCTCTCTTTCTTTATTTTTCTCTCTTTATTTTTCTCTCTTTCTTTCTCTCTCTCTCTCTCTCTCTCTTTCTCTCTCACCCTCTCTCTTTCTTTCTTTCTCTCTCACTCTCTCTGTCCTTCTCTCTCTCTCTCTCTTTCTTTCTCTCACTCTCTTTCTTTCTCTCTCTCTCTCTCTCTCTCTCTCTCTCTCTCTCTTTCTCTCTGTGTAGAACATGAGTGATGCGATGGCTGTCCTCCATAAGCTGCAGACGGGTCTGGACGTGAATGTGAAATTTACAGGGGTCCGAGTGTTTGAATACACACCAGAGTGTATCGTGTTTGATCTCCTGGACATCCCGCTCTATCACGGCTGGCTGGTCGACCCACAGGTGCACAAACACACACCTACGACACACACTTTTAGTCTCGCGCACACACACACACACATTACATCAGAACCAAAGTATAATAAATGTTTAGACATTTATTTTCCCCCACTTTTTTCTGCTTCTCTCTTGTTTTTATGCAAATGTGTAATTCTTTAAAAAAAAAGGGGAGAGGGAGACTCTGCTGATCTGAGGGGTGTGATGTCATCAGCCCACTCTGCTGCAGGCTCTTGTGAGAGGTTATGAAGTTTATATCTCCCCCCGCTGCCAAAAAAAAAAAAATGGCAAGCCGAACGGCGTGAACGAGACGCACTTTGATACATTCTTCTGTTCCATTGTTTGGATTTTTTTTTTCTTCGATTTTCCTCTCTCACCTCTCTATCTCATGTCTTTCTCTCTCTCTCTCTCTATCTGTGTGTGTGTGTCTCTCACACCTTTGTTTCTCTCACCTCCCTCTCTCTCTCTCTCTGTAGATGGCTGACATAGTGAAGGCAGTAGGGAACTGTAGTTATAATCAGCTGGTGGAGAAGATAATCAGCTATAAACAGTCAGAGAGCAGCGAACTGGCTGGAGAAGGTTTGTATCTTTTCTTTCATCCCTCTGTCTTTTCATCTTTTCAACACTGAGTCGTCTCTTTTATCACTCACTCTTTTCTGTCTTTATTTGGATGCAATGTGTGTTTTTCCTCTTTCTTTTTATTATTGTCTTATTTCCTACTTTCACTCTGCACACTCATGTAAGATATTGTGGTGTGTGTGTGTGTGTGTGTGTGTGTGTCAGGTTTTGTGGCGGAGCAGTTTCTGAACAGTACGGCCACTCAGCTGACCTACCACGGCCTGTGTGAGCTCACCTCCACCGTCCAGGAGGGAGAGCTGTGTGTGTTCTTCAGGAACAACCACTTTAGCACCATGACCAAATTCAAGGTGAAAACACACTGCGGGATTGTGATTTTTCTCAGATTTTAAATGTGATCTGGATGGAAATAAAATCACAGAGGCACCAGAGGAAATTACACTTGGACCAAATATAGCTGGCTAAACACCAGTGCAACTGAACCATGTTGAAGAATAGAGTTTATATGAATATATTATTTATTTAATCTCATTTGATCCCACTTCTGTGCACGTTACATATAGAGAAAAAAGAGCAGAAATTATCGCTTCTTTCTTGCAATGCATTTTGCTGCATTTCCATGTTTGTACCCTGAGGTTATGTTCGTTTATTTTTACTCTGAAAATGACCCAAACACACAATGTGCAGTAAAGGATTCATGACAAAGATTCATTAGAGGAAAGGAAACATGTGCCCTACTGCCCTCTAGTGGCCAGAAACACACACACCCCTCTCCTGATTTATGCAGCGTACAGAGCAAATGTCCCTGAGAGAAACCATTAACAGAGGCTTTTTTTTTTTTTAATTCATCCACAGCCAGTTCCATTACTAAAAGTGCTCTACACACAGCGAAGATGGCACTTAGTTTCCTTTAGAAGCAAAACCCATAAACAGTCCTGACTCAGCAAAACACAATACAGTGGAGTGACATTATGGTGTAATGGTATTAAACCTTAATGACTTAATGGTATACACCGCTTTAGGGATTTTTTCTCAGTGTGATGTGTCATGTAACAATTAACTGCTAAATGAAAACATATTAATCTAATTCTAGATACATTCATTTATTCATTATCTGTAACCCTTATCCAGTTCAGGGTCGCGGTGCCTACCTGGAATCATTGGGCGCGAGGCAGGAATACACCCTGAAGGGGGCACCAGTCCTTCACAGGGCAACACACACACTCACTTACACTCACACCTATGGACACTTTTGAGTCACCAATCCACCTACCAACGTGCTTTTGGACTGTGGGAGGAAACCGGAGCACCCGGAGGAAACCCACACAGACACAGGGAGAACACACCACACTCCTCACAGACAGTCACCCGGAGGAAACCCACACGGACACAGGGAGAACACACCACACTCCTCACAGACAGTCACCCGGAGGAAACCCACACGGACACAGGGAGAACACACCACACTCCTCACAGACAGTCACCCGGAGGAAACCCATGCAGACACAGAGAGAACATGCCACACTCCTCACACTGCACCTGTTTCAGCCCAATTAATTGTTGTTTATGGTTACATATGATGGATCTACGTGTGTGTGTGTGTTTAAAACCGTTCTCTCATTGCGTGGCAGGGGCAGCTTTACCTACTGGTGACAGATCAGGGTTTTCTGACGGAGGAGAAGGTGGTGTGGGAAAGTCTGCATAACGTGGACGGAGACGGGAACTTCTGTGACTCCGAGTTTCGTCTGAGACCTCCGTCTGACCCTGAGAGTGTTTACAGGGGGCAGCAGGATCAGATCGACCAGGTCAGAACAATGACACGACAGGCAAATGCACAGTAAGGGAACCGATTCCCTAAAGCCGAGGAGTTCGAGCGAAAAGAAACTGCGGGTGGGGGGCAAAGGTGACGTCAAGTAATATTCATTCGAAGATGTCTCCAAACTTTTGACTGGTGCTGTATGCGGCCTCATGGAGTTCAAGCCATTGGTCAGTGGAGCTGTGAGTGCAGGAACGAGGAGGTGTTCTTATTGTTATGGCTGACTGGTGGCAGTCTGTTATCAGTTGAATGTGTTTAAAGCCTGAGAGCTCAGTGAGGCTGTTCCCTACACGTAAACCGTACTGACTCGGGCTCTGCTGGTTTCTGAGAAAGCTGTGTGTGTGTCATTTTTAAATTAGACTTGTTTTATATGTGTATAGAGAGAGAGAGAGAGAGAGAGAGAGAGGAAGCGTGCGTGCGTGCGTTTCTCTCCGTGCACTGCTCCACACCCGGCTGTTGAACCAGCAGCGCTGCAGAGAGAGGATGCTGTTTTAATAATTGATGATAAAAGCTTCATTTTTCCTCCCTCCCTGTGGATTTAGACGCCTGAAAGGCTCATAGTGAAACTGTAGGAACCCACACGATTCCTCTGACACATCCTCATACTCTCCCCCCTCCCTCTGTCTCTCTCTCTTTCTCCCTGACTGATGTTCTGTAGCTGTCACTCATAGGAACCCACTCTTTTTTACGTCTCTCTCTCTCTCTCCTGCTTTATTGAATAATAGATCTGGTGTATTTTCTGATCCGTGGGGCAGTTTGCAGCAGTGCAGTGCTGTGAGGTGTGTGTGTGAGAGAGCGGAGGCTCAGTGGGTGCTATTGTCATCCTCACACATGTCCCTCTAATCCCATTGCAGATTAGAGGAGTAGACAGTTCAGGGTTCGTAACGTGTTGTTGTTGTTGCTCACATGGTTTAATCTACACCAACTTTAGTATTTGATGCAGGTCGGGGCCTAACCCACTGGACCGAGGTCCTCAGGTGGTCCATGGACCTTCACCGATTCTCCATTTGGGCCAATGATGGTGAAGTGCAACCACAGCACGCAGAGCAGATCTTTTTACACAAAAATATTACTCACGAAGCAAAAAACAACCTCTGGGCTTTCACATGTTCTTCCGAAAAAACCGGCAGTAAATTACACAGGCCTGAAAAGTTCTGTTAATGGTGTGTTGTGTGTGTGTGTGTGTTTTGCAGGACTATCTGATGGCTCTATCGCTGCAGCAGGAGCAGCAGGCTTCGGAGCTGGGCTGGGAGCAGCTCTCTGAGGGGATCAGTGATCTGGAGCTTGCCAAGAAGCTGCAGGAGGAGGAGGATCGCAGAGCTTCACAGTTTTACCAGGAGCAGGAACAGGCTCAAGCAGCCGCCGCAGCCGCAGCTGCGCAGGCACAGGTATTAGTACGGATCAGTTTGAAAATGCCAAGCGCTCTGTATATCATGAATATCATTTTTTTTTAACCGCAATCTCCTGTATCCTTCTCTCTTTCTGTGTCCTGCAGGTCCAGCAGCAGGCAGCAGGTGGCGCTCAGGTGGACGGAGGAGCTGGAGGACCGTGCGTAGCAGCGTCCACCGCCTCGGCCGGGGGAGCAGCCGCCTCTCCGAGCCCCAGCAAGCAGCCCTCCGCAGGGGAGCGCAAAACCAAGAAAGAGGCCAAGGACAAAGATAAATGCATCCTGTTGTAACAGCGGTGGGGCTGATCTGTTTCTGGAGACCCGCAACATTTCACACCGACTCAGTCTGGTATGACCAGAGGGACGACGGAGAGATGGAGAGGACACGGAGAGATGGATGAAGGAGAGGATGCGCTGTTCCTAAGCCACCGGTGCCTGACTTTCTTTGCCCCTTGCTCTGAACTGAACACACACACACACAGAAGAGCAGAAGTGGGCGGGACAGAATCACTCGCTCTGCATCTTTCCTACCGCTGACCCAACCTTACACACAGCACACCTCTGTGGGCTGACCTCACGCTTCAGGAGGGTGGTTGGTTTTATAGCAAAAGCAGAAAAAATATAGAAACACTACCAGAGGAGAGAAAAAGATGACGGCGCCTACTTTCTTTTGTCCCTATTTTGTTTGTTGTTTTCTGTTATTGTTGTTTATAAGCTATTTTATACCAGTACACACACACACACACACACCACATGCAGGTAGAGATGCTGAGATGCTTTATGGATTCATTTCAGAGGCAGGATATTTAAAGAAGCAGCTTGCTTTAAAAGTCTTAGAGGACACGGAGATAGAAGGTTGTTGCACGTGTCCAAATCCAGATTTTGGGCTCATTCTACGTTTTAATTGCTGCATACGATGTTTTTCAGTGGTCTGTCGTTCTTCACGAAACCGTTGCCATACGCACAACGTCCTCGGGCTAAAAAGCAGCGTGCTATAAGAAGGATACTGAAGGTTAGTTACACCCTACGTCCAAAGGTTTCTCCTACAAGGTTTTAACAGGGAGTCTGTCCGCTTTGGCTTCGACAACAGCCTCAGTTCTTCTGGGAAGACTAGAACTTAGTGTGTGAGCGTTTGATGCCATTAGTGAGATCGGGTTCTGGATCACAGGCACCACGTCAACTCATCGCTTAACTCTGGGGGTGGTTATACACACCTTGGCTTTGGGCGCGGTGACTTTACGGCTCCTCGGAGTGTAGTGCTTTCCTGTGGAGAGCAGCTGATATTCTAAATGAACGTCTGGACACATTTGGAATAGTTTTAATGCTCACTTCAGTGGAAATTCTGTTTACAGCCACAAATCCAGTGCAGTTCAGATTTGCCTCTCCAGATGCCCACTTTCCTCCTGGATGGAAACGTCTTGCCAGGCCACGTAGTGTTGTAACGCAGCTTGTGCAGCTGTTTTGTTTTGTTTGCTCTGACACAGTGATAGCGGTAGGTAATTTCACGTAGAAATGTTTGACTAACTTGGGCTAACTCACACTTTACAGTCACAGCATTTATTTTAATCATATTTACACACGTGGCAAAAGAATAAATTGAGTAACACTATATATTTATGTGTAAAAAAATAGTTATTATCCTTTTATCGCAGACGTACACGATCAGCCGAGACCTGGTTCGCTTCTCTAGTTAGAACTCGGGCCATTCACTCACTCTCACATACTCGCTCATGTTTGTTAGCTGCTCCACAAGGGGGTGCTGTTCAAAGATGTGTCTTGTTTGTAAATATATCCTCAAAGCAGGTCTCTCACTCGGCTCAGACGTGTGTGTGGCCACAGCGTGCCTCACTATGAGCTTTATAAATAGTAGTTCGCTGTAAGTCACAGTGCTATACACAATGTTGCCAATTCCGAGTGACTTTAGTGAAGACCTGGATGGAGTTGTAGTGTTTTCTTCACAGCTCCAGCACTAAATCCAAGAAGCAAAACAGGACTCGAAATGTCGTAGCTGCTCAGATTCTTCTGGGATCAGCGGAAAATTGTGTAACGTAGACGATTCCCACAGTACACTGCCGCTGCCCTGAGCTGGACCTGTCCGGCCCGAAACGTGCCGATTTAAAGCATATTACGAGCGCTAGCTGTTATTTTGAGTTATAGATTGTAATGTAGATCTTTATATGATTTGAGTGTTATTTTCTGTTGGAGCCATGGTGCTTTTAGCCGTTTTCTGTTCACTCTAAACGTACTGTGTGTAAATACATGTACCTTACACATGCTAGAGCAGAATAATTCACCCCACCCCCAACCCTCTGTGCTACTGCCTTCTTCTGAGAAACAGATACAGATCGTTTTTCTATCTCTACATTCCAGCAGAATGCCTTGTGTGAAGCACGCACTCGCTCTGAATGCTGGGACGTTTCCTCTCTGCTCTGAAGGAGGGGCTGTGCTTTTGTGCAAAGTTCAGATAACTCCACCACTTGGAGTGTGTGTCTCTTCAACACACACAGTAGAAAGGGCTGGTTCTCAGTCTCTGTCCTGTGGATCACAAGATCTGTACACTTCTGTTTCTCTGGCTCCTTTCAGCTCATTTGCGGTGAGAACAGAGGAGCTCTGGGATTAAAGGAGTTGTTTTTCAGACTAATCTTCCACATCTGTGTCATAACGAATCTGGTCTGTGGTTGAACCAGCTTCACGGAGCCTTGGTAAATATACCATTCACGTTCATAAGAATCTGTATCATACCCGTTATGAGCGATAAAACACTGCCTTGGTGTGGTAAAAAAGCATATGACACCGATGTTGCAGATTCGGTCTGGTATATTTCCTGCGTCTTCTCTCGACTTTCGGAGAGCTGATGAGCTGTAGAGCAGGAACCATGCACTCTCCGGGACCGGGACTTTGAACCACGGCTGTAGAGTTTCCCTGCGTGACGTGGGCTGGAGTCTTAGAGGCCTTCGCGGCCAAACTCTCTGTAAATAAACAAGCCTTACAACATTTACAATAACTTTTATACAAGAAAAAAAAAGATGTAGAAGTGTGAGATTGGGATTGAGACAATCTGTAGACCTTTTCACAGACAGAGAACCACTCAGGCCTTCCGAGAAGGAACATATCCTCGAGTGTCTTGCAAACAGTCAAAGCTGCCTTTGGTAAAGGATGGAGGGTTCCATGGTCATACACAGGGTTTGAATTCAGAACTGTCCCTCCCTCCCACCAGAGCTTTTATTATGAAGGGGGTACAGATTAGAGAGAGCATTACTGGAGTCATTGAAGTGATTTTTCTTTTATTTTCTGCTCAATTTTGCACCAATTTAACTGTAGTTCAACACACACAATGCTGCAGAGAACTCTATCACAAGCCTTTCACACTACACACTCCTGGACACACTCGTTTACTTTCCGTTAGGCTCTAAAAGGTGTTTTGCGAAGAAAAAAAAAAACAAGTAGACGTTAGAGCTTTGTAGTCTTTCAGCACTTATTCTGTTTCTTGCAGGAGTTTGTCAAATTATTGCCACAGAATCTTTAAAAATGACGAGGATTTCTCAAAACGATTTCTTGCTTGAGATTTTAAAGCTGCGTTATTCATTTCACCCGAGAATCTGTCTGTTGTAGGGTAACAACGTGCCAAAAGTCACATCTCAAATCCAAACCAGTGCATTAATCAAGGTGACCTCTAGTGGCCAGGAGATGAACCACAACAACAAAGACAAAGCCAGACACCGTCTTTTCACACTGGTTTTCTCAGGCCCAGAATGCACTTGCGCTGAAGCGATTGCTAAAATGAGAATTTTTAAATGATGCTGTTCTTGTTTTCCCGTTTTCGTGCTGGTTAGAAAATGGATTTAAAATTGTGTAAAGCATCTTTAAAATCTGTGCTGAAATGTTTTTCAAGGAAGTAATGTGTGACGAGTCGTGTCAACACAGCAGGTCTGCACTTTGACATTTCATTTTTTTTATTTTCACATACATTCAGGAGGGAAAACTGACGTAGTCAGGATTGAGCCCGTATCCTACAAGGCAAGGAATGAATGTTGGCTTTACCTTTGTTCAGCCGTCAGAACTGAACCTGGATCTCTGAACACTACTGCATTCATTTACTGTTCAACTAAACCCCCTGTCCATATTTACAACACTGGTGTATTACCAAATTGTTTTTCTTTTTAACGATGTGTAAAGTGGACATTCCTGTGAGGCTTTAGAAAATTGGGTTTACGCCAATAGCTTTTCAATTTCAACTCCCACACCCAAGTTAAACCCAGTCAAAGAGGCTCCATTTGAGGCCCTGGGTTTAATCTGTTCAGGAAAAATATCCACTTTGCTTTTTCTTTTGAAGCCAGTGATTCAGTTCTTTGTCACCTGTGATTTAATCTCGTGAGTTGTGCTCATTGCAGGTTTCTTTAGTGTGGATCATCACCGAGACCCTAGTGGGGGGCGTAGATCGGGTTTGAGGTCAGTCGAACGAATACCGTAAAATAGTTTTGACAAGAAACGTGTCCTGGACCGCTGTAGTCGCAGTAATCGGGTGTGGCCTGACGTGTGGCTGGAACGCACTACCAAGGAGCGAAAGAAGAGAAATACCTCATTTTCTACAGCATTAGAAACACCAGAGTGTGTGCGCGCTTGGATTTCCTGGAGGAGCTCATTCATGCTGATAACCAGCAGATATTATCCATCAGATTTACAGGGCTAAAGTCAATACAGTTTAACAAGTCGTCCATGATGTAGGAAAGGCTTAGGTACCTTCCAGAGAAAAAACACTGTACTGTTAGTCTGAATGCTGCCACTAAGCTTTGTGCTTTTGTTTCGTTTGTTTTCCCTGTTTTGGACATGGTAAACCTTGCTGACCTGAAGAAATGGCTGAAGGTTTTCGAAGGATGGGACACTACATATTTCCCCCCAAAAAAAAAAAGGACACTAATGATTTTGGGATTGGTTTACGAGCATAAACGACCTGGTCCTGGGACCCCTACCATTGTGTGCTGCTACGGTTTAGAAGCATGAACGGGTTTAACACCCCACTGGAGCACATTTAGCATGGACATCAGAGAGAGCACAGAGATCCTTTGTGCAATTTGTTTAGTTTCCTTAAAAAGGTGGAATTTATTGGATGTACCCAACACAACAAACAAGATATACTATTTTTGTGACGCATGTTTCAAGCTAAATGTAGCACGGGGGCACAGTGATCCAATTCAGCGATCCCATTAATAATAGTCTCTATTTGTACTTCCTTTGTATGTCTCTTTACACAAAAATACTTAAGACAAAAAAAGCTATAAAAAAAGATGGGATTATCAAAAAGGTCATTATTCCTTCACATTGCAATGGTTCAATTGTTTATGTACATATGACCAAATATGTATGTAGCCCAACACAGTGTGACAAAAGTAGATGGACATGTAACAAAAAGCCTTAGACGAGGGACATAACGTCTGATTAAAAGAAAACCTGGTCAGTGAAGTCTGCGGTGTTGTTGTGTGTTTTTTTTTTTTAGTCACATCTGTGCCTATGCTCCAAGATCAACAGCAGGTAAACAGCTCTGTAATCACAAATACAAGAAAACAGCCTGCATCATTTAATGTCAACTCATCCAACAAAGCATCAAGGTATAGGAAGAACACACTGCATGGCTACTGCTACACACACGTTTCTAGAGCATGTTTTGCCCAAACACACCTTCCCCTGCTACCACGCCTCCTCGTGAACAAGCCCTTCAGGGGTTTCAAAAGGGAGGATGTTACAGCAGAAATGAGAAGCACAATCCTACAATCAGAAGACACCTTTTCCGTTCTGGGACACGGATGTTGGACACAAAAGCCAGTTTATAAAAGGAACGCAAAAACTGTACAGTCTGCCAGTCCAGAGTGTGCTAGGCTAACAAGAGCTGGCATCATTTTACAGGTCACAGGAGAACAATTTAGGAACAAAAAAAATCCTACGTTTAGCTTAAGGATCTATACAAAAAAACCAAAAAGATCTTTTACAATAAGCTGTCGGCCACAGTCCAGCCGTTTAAAAACATCAAATATTCCAAACTTAAAAAAGGAAAGAGTTAAGTTATAAAAGGGCTTTTTAAAGTTTCTGCAAAACACTGGGGAGGACGACGCTAGAACCGCCCCTTGAAGGGTTTGAACCCGCTGCCGCCCGCCATGGGGACGTTGGTGATCTGGACGATTCTGTTCATCCCACCAGAGGAATGGCTGCAGACACAAGCAACAGACAGAAGTGTTAGGATTAACATCGCATACATGGAGTAAAATACACAGGCCATGAAGACAGATCTATAACTCGGGATCTTTAAAAAGGGTTAGCAAGGTTTAATTACATATGATTTAGGATCTCTTCAGCAAGCTATCTGTACACACCTGGAGTGTGGAGCCATCATTCCAGGCCGGCTCTCTCCCATACGACGGTTATCAGGGAACCCTCCGCTCTGTGAGCTTCCGCTCCCATGCCAGTCCTTCCTCGGACCTTGATCCCGTCCATGTCTCTCCACCACCACTTGCCGCCCGCTGCCAAAATGCTGGTGTGCAACAACAGAACCAGCGTAAAACATCACTTAGAAACAGCTGATATTGGTTGTTAGAGCTAAGCAACTCAAAGAGGGAATCATGCTTTTCCAAATTGCGCTGTCCTCAGAGACAACAACGTTCTTCATCTAAAGGTACTTTCTCTCACCCCTAAACAAAATGTATAGAAGTGGTCACCTGATCTCCGATCACCGCAGGTCTTCCTCCATCTCTGCTGCTGAAGCTGGCTCTCCCACGGTTGGCTGAGGGCGCTCCTCGCATGGGGGGACCATGACCCTCTCTATCAGAGCGCTCTGGACGCATCCGTACTGCTCCCCTAGCAGAGGAAATCCACATCACAAATCCAGTTCATGCAAAGTGTATGGTGCAACTTGCCATACATTTTTGTGTAATTATCGGGTAGAGAATTTATATGTTACACTTTATAAATCAGAAAAATGTTCAATAAAATGTCTATTACAACAATAAAAACAGTCCTGATCCATCCAAGATAGAGCTGGGCGATACGGTCAAAATCTCTCACACGATAAGGTTTTCTACATTGATCAATTTCGATATTTATCGCAATATTATAGACTGAATACACCAAATGTTCATTACTATACAACACGTGTGTGCACACAGTATTCACATTACTCCACAGGGACAGATTTGACTGGAACAATAACATTTTCATTAAAAGTAATGATCTCTGTCTTGTGTTGTGAAAAACATTCTTAGGGCATTACCACCTCAAGCGTTTAAAGAAGCGTTTAAAATAATAAATAAGTGAACAATCCTAAGTGCTGAACTATAATCATATTGCACTTAACCCATTAGAAGGATTAGAACAGTGCTTGTAACAGTGGGAAAGCCAGAACGTTTTCAGTTTCACACGTTCATTCATTCACTGCCTTGGATGCGGTGGGTCTGGAGCATACGCAGGTGGGAAAATTCCACCCTTGGGAGTTTTTAATTTAAGAGAACCAGCCTGATATATTGCATCGGAGCCAATTAAACATTTGCGGGCAGAGGAAAACCACGTCAGGCAACGAACAGTGCTCTCGCAAACCGGGAGGAACATACACTGAGTGAAGAAAAACCCACCGGATTCTCCCTGCGAGCGAGGGAAAGTTTGTGTTTGTGTTCTGACAGGGGGTCGCCATCCCAAATACACCCAAAAACATACAGCAAACAGGAGACTATACCATATTTAATATAAATGTATATGTGTATTTAATACACACACACACACACACACACACACACACAAGCACTCGAATTAAACCTATTATAGTCTTGTTTACTTTGCGGTCGCCTGTTCATTTACCGTAATAGCAGGAGTATACGCGCCAGATAGCGTGCAGCTGGCTGTGCTAACCGAGATTAAACATGGTTTGAGCTCTATAACCCAAAGCTTAGCATCGTTATTGAGCGAAAATTAATCATGAAATATATTATCGCCAACGATATCGTTTTATTGCCCAGCACTAGTCTAAGACCAAGTCAATGGAAATGGAGCATGTACATTCATTCATTCGTCTGTAAGCGCTTATCCAGTTCAGGGTCGCGGTGGGTCCGGAGAGTACCCGGAATCACTGGGTGCAAGGCAGGAACACAGTCTGGAGGGGGCGCCAGTCCTTCACAGGGCAACACACACACTCACACCTACGGATACGTTTGAGTTGCCAATCGACCTACCAAAAGGTAACCCGCACAGACACAGGGAGAACACACCAAACTAAGTTAATGAGAGCAATAGCAGTTCCGTTCTTACCGGACATCTCCGGGTTTTGTGTTCATGCCGCTGTCACTCTTCCAGCCCGTGTGGCCGGTGTCTCTGCCTGAGCGGGAGTGGGACATAGCTGGTGGTGGAGCTCTGCCCCCCGTTGGTCGGTCAGGCATGGCTACAGGCCGCCGTTCGTCTCTGTCCCGTATCTCTCGCCGGTCAGTGTCGCGGAGCTCAGTGCGTGCAGGTGGGGGCGGCTCAGGACGGCGAACTGTGTCAAAGCTTTTGGGGTAGCGCTCAAATCCAGAGCCCTCGCGGCGAGGGTCAGGCCGGCTCTTTTTAGCCTCTGGCTCTCCCTCAAATCTGTTCCTTCTGAGAACCACAACCACAGTCAAAATTACTTTCAAAAAGAGCTTTGTGTTTTTACAAATACCACTGTCTTTTATAGTTTTGGCGTTAACCTAACTTCAAATCTCTGAGTAAGGTTTATCAGACATCTGCTCTAGATAAACCATGACACAGAACTTTGTCCATGACCTCACCTGTCAAAGTTGTTGGGCTGTACAGGGGCAGAGGCAGGAAATCGTGCTCTGTCTCTAGAGCCGAAGTCATTGAAGCGACCCTGTTGGCGGCTATTGTAGTCTGAGGCCTGACTGATTCTGCCCTCAGAGTCTGGAGGCATCTTCTTACTGCCATTCCAATAAGGGTCATCTCTCCTGCAAGATGCAGTAGAGTCAGTGTTCCTTAGTCCTTTAATTCCATTCAATACAACAATGGCTTCATACACAGAATTATCACTGACGTCTTCATGACTCACATCGGGAATTCAGACGCATTTTGCAAACTGAAATCACCCCACTAGACAAAGGCTTGTATCAAACAATGAAGACAGTTGTACATACTTAAGTATAGCATTCTGCTGACAACCAAATAATGGGCCAATCAAAATAAATATATATATTCCTGTACTAATTAATAAAAGCTAATTTCCCAAACCCAGACATACCTGTGGTCCATATCACGACCCCTCTTCAGATTATTGCGTTTCTCTTGTTCGTAACGTAGCTGCTCCTGCTGTCTCCTCAGTTCCTCCCTCTCCCGAGCCATCCTCTCTGCCTCCTTTCGCCGCTCCTGGGGGGAAGGAAAGGGGGAATCTGAATTCAGCATGTTTAGGTTTGTTACGAGTGGGATGGAGGAACTTAGCAAGGCAGGAAATGGCTGACCTGCTCTATGCGGATCCTCTCCCTCTCCAGCCTCTCTCTCTCCATCCGCTCGCGCTCTAGTTTCTGCCTCTCCATCTCCAGCCTCTGACGCTCACGCATCAGATTCTCCCTCTCCTCGCGCTCACGTATCATACGGATCCTCTCACGCTCTCGCCGCTCGCGTTCCGCAATCTCACGCCGTCTGGATAGGACCCAAACCAATTACAGAGTTGGTCAGCAGCTTGGTCAAGCTCTCAGAGGGGAGAGTATTAACAAATAATCACAAGACAGAAAAAGCCTATCAGAGATTTAAGTAAGACGCACTTCCGCAGTTCCATCGCCCTGCGAACTCGTTCCATGCGTTCACGCGTCCTTTGCTCCTTCATTTTCTCGAAGGGAAGGATGTCCTTGCTGCCACCTTTATTAAAGAATGGTCTTCCTTTCTTCATCATGTCCATCTGTGTGAACAACAGCCAGAAAAGGCTTAAATGACAAACTGCAAATGAAGTCAAATGTTGCCTGGCTGAAGGCTGAAAAAATATAAAAGTTAAGGAACCTCATCAGGAGGACCAATCCACCGGGGCCGTTTGTTCATCATATTGTGGGGTCCAGGCTGCAGAATGACAGAGAAGTGTCACATTAAGCAGACAATTCTGAGCCATAATCAACAACGAAATCTCAAAAATATAATAAACACACATGAATGTTAATCTCTAAATTATCATTGAATAAAAACCAGGCTGCACCCCCTCAGTACCTTGTCAAATCTCCCTCCTCTTCTGAATGGGGGTCGAGGTTTAAAGCCTTGGTCTCCTTTAATTTGGTCAGCAATTGCCATCTTTCCAGGACTCTTTCCTGCAGGAAAGAAATAAGCGATGAACTCAGTTTACCCACACCCTTGAATAGACCGTAAGTAAACGAGAAAATGATTCGAAACGTACGGCCATGCTTTTTCTCGTCCTTCTTTGGAGCTAGTCCGGGGGTGGAAGGCTGGCCTTCAGACTTGGGACCTTTGAGTTCCTGTTTCTTGGAAGACTCCTTGCTTTCCTTCTCTGATGTTTTTTTCTCCTCTTTTTTAGAGGAGGCCGGAGTCCTGTAAAGTTTTGTGAAAAACAGAAAACCTGAGAAATGTCCCCATTAACGTAGAAGCAATTGAACCTTCAATAGGAGATCGTAGCCCTTACTTGTTCATGGTCTTTGTCCCAGTAGGGGTACGCTTCTCCGCCGACGCTTTACTGGAAGCTGGTTTGTCCTCTCCCTCCTTCTTAGAAAAGTCTTTCTTGAAAGGGTCACTCTTAACCTGAAATCCACCAGCAAGGGATGAGTCAGCATAACAATGTCAGACTACTTTAGTGCAATGATAAATAGATAAACAAGAGAACAGGTGCCTAGACTTGAGTGCTAGCAATAATTCAGACATGAGTAATTTTCTGTGAATACAGTGATATACAGTATGTATTAATGTATATTATCAAAAACTAAGTAGTTCTTTTACATTTAGCTCAAAGCTAATGTAAATCCATTTCAGTTTTAAAAGATAATAATAAAATTGATAAGTTTGGTGTAACTAAGTGTTTACAATCCATTCTGCTTTTACCCTGTCCACAGATATCTGCTGGCCGTGAAGCTCTGTGCGGTCCAAGTGGGAGATGCATCTGGCCACCTCTGCACTTGAGGACATTGTTACTAATCCATAGCATTTAGCTCCTGGGCTGCGGGCATTTGTCACCACTTTGGCACTAAAAACCTTAAAAAAGACAAGAAGTTCATAATAAGAAAAAATGTCACTCATAATAACATTTGCTTTATTGCTTCAGTAAGTCAAACTAAAGTATACCTTACCTTCCCATATTTGCCAAAAAGGTTCTTCAGGTCAGCTGCTTTTGTGTTGGAGGACAGACCACTCACCCACAGGTTGCGAGTAGAGCTTGTGCTGCCACTGCTGAGGCTTCCTAAACAGGGAACCACAAGCTGAAGGTCAACAAATGAGCGGATTTACCCATTATTCATTCATTCATTATCTGTAACCGCTTATCCAGTTCAGGGTACCTGGAAGCTTGCTCATTGGGAGCAAGGCGGGAATACACCCTGGAGGGGGCGCCAGTCCTTCACAGGGCAACACACATTCACTCACACCTACGGACAATTTTGAGTCGCCAATCAACCTACCGACGTGTGTTTTTGAACTGTGGGAGGAAACCCACGCAGACACAGGGAGAACACACCACACTCCTCACAGACAGTCATCTGGAGCGGGAATCGAACCCACAACCTCCAGGTCCCTGGAGCTGTGAGACTGCGACACTTACCTGCCGCGCCACCGTGCCGCCCTATTTACCCATTATACTTCACGTAAATACTACTGACTACCAGAAGATTATTTTTCCATTTCTATAATGTCATTTTTATTTTTTGTAAGAGGGTTTCTTTGTGCACCTACATGGACGTGAACTGGTTTGCTCACTCGTTTATTTTCATGTCATAGTATTTTCAGCCCTTCTGATACTTTGTTAAATGTAACACTTACCCTTATCGTCTTTCGCGGTCTTCCCATCTCTGTCTTTTGAAGAGCTATAATGCAAGTGTAATGAAAATAAAAAACAAAAGAGAAATGAGCAAGTCATACAAAAACACACAGTCACCTGTGGACAGTGAGGAACACAGACAAACAAAAGCCGCTCAAAACGCTGGTTTGTTGCATTACACAAAAAGAAAAAGAAAAAATCCTCATAGGTAAGGCTTGCACTTGGGTAAACTCCAATAAGGCTTCTTTCATTGCTTTTCCACAGGATCAAGGTGGGTCAGGTTTTCTGCCAATTTATTCGCTTGGTCAATGAAATCTTCAGAAGTGTGTTCAACTTCACAGCAAATCACTTCACTGGACTGATAAACCCCTCTGTCATCACTGGAACTATTGCTCTTTTTAACCCATAAGTAGGGATTGGAAAAGGCAATAAAAGTGCTGGAAATGTGTAACGGTCGCATTCTCATCTCCTTGTTTAATGGCACCAATTACCCAACTTCAAAAAAAAAAATACGGCCAAACAAATGAAAGGAAACCAATAGCAGGTATTAGGTACAATTGAACTTGTTATGGAAAAAAAATCTTGCTGCTACCCACAATGCTGAGTTCATAGAGATCTGGAACTTGGTAGAAGTATCTTAAAGAACTGACATAGAAAGACAAACCTCTTTGCTTGACCTGTCACCCCAGCAGAAGAGGGGCCTTTCTTCCCAGAATCCTTTTCTTTGTCTCCAGTTTCTGCTTTCTTCGAGGCCTCCCTGCCGTCCTTCTTGGTGGCATCACACTTCGGCCCATCATCTCTCTTACCATCTTTCTGGCCGTCCTTCACTTCTGCCATGGAGTCTGCCTCCTGCCTCGTCTCGGCAGAGGCTTCTGGCTCCTCGCAGCCCTTGTCTGCCTCCGAATCTGGAAGTTTCACATGTTTACCTGTTTCCAGGAGGTCGTCGCCATCCACATCCAGCGTGATGGCATCTTCGGCCTGGATGGTGACGGAAATGTCATCATCTTCATCCTCTTTGGACGGTTCGGGAGCAGGATCGCTCTCCAAGGCCTCCGTCGCTGAGGCTTCAGGTTCAGCTTCTGCCTCTGCTTCAGCTTCAAGCTCAGGCTCCACCTCTGCCTCAATCTCAGGCTCCGTCTCTGCCTCAACCTCAGGCTCCGCCTCCAGGTCCGGCTGTGCCTCGGGTTCGGCAAGGCCGTCCCCACCGGAGAGGGATTTAGAATTTTCACGAGTACCATCATCAGTATCAGTTACATCTGAGGGATTTAACAAGGATAAAACATGGCAAAAAAACACAACGTTTAACATTCACATCTCTGCGCTAGGTCACCTAGAAAGTAGAATAGAAGAGCAAGTTTAGTGTTAGTGGTCATCGTGGGTGAGGAAACCACAGGTATAACACAAAACATACATTCCTTAAAAATGGGACGGGTTCAATCTTCAGTCCTCTTAGCCAGAACCAATTCTTATCATGAAAAATGCTGTCTTCAGTGGCCTTCTTCCTTGGTCTTTGAAATGACCCGTCATTTCCTCTTCCAATGTCCAAAGCTGGTTTGTACTTCTTAAAGAAAACATTTTTAAATGCATCAACAAGTCCTTCCCCCAAGCCATGAAGCTTTCAAGGCCATGTTCAGTGTCTTCTTCCTAACACTCTTCACGTGTCCTTCTCTCTTTATTGCTGGGCAGGGGAGGACGGAAGTTTTCATCCTTTCTGATACACTGAAGAGAGCTAGTCCACTGCACTCTGTCCACAGCACTGCTATAATAGGCAGCGTTCGAGCCATGTCCATCCTTCACCATGTTTGCAGGCAAAAGCAGTGAGAATTGCTTTTCATTCCACCCACATAACACTGACACAGTGCAATCAAAAACAGCAGTTAAGACAGGTTGTCTTCTGTCCAGTTATATAAGATGCTACGTTCTATCCTCTTCCCATTTCCATCAAGAGAAATGTCCATAGCTGAGAAGGAAGAAGCCTGATGTTGTGGCCCGTCCTGACATGAAGTAAATGTGGAGTCCTTGTGTCCTTGAAAATCCTGTGCCATTGAGAAACAGAAGGGTAGAGCATTCTCGGAAAACTCCCACGCAGAATACGGTTGATGTTAAGAGAACTTGTTGTATCCGTTGGTGCAGAGGTTGTGTTAGATCTGAAGAGTGAACGTTTCTGACAACAGACGATTTGTGGTCTGTCCTTGTCCAATGGATCAGTAACTGAGGTTACATCACGTAGTGAGGAAAATTAAAGCAAGGAGCAAAATGAGGAAGGGGAGTCCCACCTTCAGAGGAGCCTAAAAAGATTAATAATCCACCCTAACACGAGCCCAAACCTACCTTTCTCTGATTCCTCCTCTTCAGTCTCCTGAAAAAACAAAAACCAGACGTTAAATAAAAAACAATTTGATATATCACATACATAATTACGGGAACGTATATGACATCTCATGAGGGCCAGACACGTTAAAACATGAGTGCTCAGAGGTTTTGAATGAACCTGCAGATAAATTCCTTACATAAATAAACTGAGCATCAAACCAACTACAAATCTCCATTATTCACTTGTTGGTTGGTTGTTTCTGTAAACAACCATATAGGTTAAAAAAAAAACATGCACACTGCCAAATTGTACTTCAAGAATATGTTCACAAATAAAAACACCAATTTTTAAAGCACCTGACAATTTCCCTGTCATCAGAACTATGTTTTGTTGTGTTTTAACCACCAGGGTACAATGGGTACTCATTATTTTAGTCTTGAATTTTAATTTAAAGTTAAATAAATAAATAAATACACACCTTGGAAACAGACTCCTCCTCCATTGTAGATTCAAGGTCCGAGTCAACTTTCTTTCCTAAACAATGAACAACGTTCCAAAATGAGTCAACCGATGTTGAGATGGCTCCATTAGAACTACACAGATTAATTTAAAAATAGATTCAACTCATCACACAATATTCAAGGTGGAAATTATGGAAGAAACACCCTGCAGTGGTGTCCCAAAAAGCACCAGTTCCACTCTGAATGCTTTCTGTAGGAAGGTTAGCCCTTTTCAGGAAGAGCAGAAATGTTGCAAGTGCAGTTGGACGAGTACGACTTTTCAAGAGACTTTGAGGCATTAAGGTCAGTTGATGAACACACTTTCGTCCTGAGGAAGCACTGTCTTACATAGCTTTGTTTTGTCTGGCTCCCTCTCATTAATCTGATTCAATATCTAAGCTAAGGACGAAGTGCTCTGTGTTACAGAAATAAAATTAAAAAAAAAAACACACTACAAGTCTCTGGTAGATGGTCGACAACCACATTATTACCTTTGGCTTTTGCATTCTTTCGGGTAGGTGTGTCAACAGAAACAGGGATTTCAATGTTTTCTGGATCACCTCCTTCTTCTTCTATTGCCTAGAATCGAAGTGTAAATCCATTAAAAAGTAATACATTTTAATCAGACCATTACTCATTTAATTACTCGTTTTATTAGTGTGTCAACCCTTTATCTTTATGCATTATATACAGTTTGGTTTATGTCATGTCACAATACAAGGGGAACGTTCCTGGGGATCAAAGTGTTCTAATGTTTGGAGAAATTACATAAATCATTTCAACTGCAGTCAGAATTAGACCCTACTTTAACCGTTTTGAGGGGTCGATCATGCTGGCGTGATCAAATCACATGACCGGTTCAAGCCAACACAAAACGCTGGAGTAAATTTCTGTCCAAAGTGCAGATTTTGAGCTCCGTGGTAGTGTTTGTTTCATGTGGACAGGCCAAGTAGAAACAAAGAAATCATAGTTTAAGTTTCGTTTAAAAATAACATGCTTACACGCGAGTAAAAGTGCACAAAATTCAAGCGGACTGGCGATGCATTTTTTAATATATCTCTGCCATTTTTTGTCTTATAAAGAAATGGGAAAAAGTCTGGAATCTGCGTTCTCTGCTCTACAGGCTGAACACAGTATGATGTAGGGTCAGGGTGAATTTGCTCAGGGAAAGAGATATAGATAGAGAGGGAGAAGGAGGGGGAGGTGGGGGAAGGAGAGAGACAGAACGCACTATGGAGAGAGATAAATACTGAGCTTTTAGATTTTATATTTTGCTTTAGCTGGTGAAAATGAAGTTAAAATCTTAAAGGCTAAGCACCAGCTCTATGAAAGTGTCAAACAAATAAATACAGTGGAGTTTGAGTTCCTAACTTATGTTTATTGATAGTCAGAAAACATGTTATTTCTTACTAATTCAAGGAACAAGGTTTAAAAGACTGATGTTCAAGAGCCTCTGTAACATGGAGGTAAACAGGGTAAGGACACTCACTTCGCCTGTTTTAGTTGGTGTTAGTTAACGTTAGCTTGACTCGCTAAACTCGGTGCTCAGATTATACTCGGCTACGTAGCTGCATTACGGAGGTTTATAGTGTCGGATGAATTCGAGTTCGACTTCGATCACATTTACAAGAATAACGGTACCTCTACATTTGAGTTTAGCTTATTGCTAGGCTATTGTCATGAATAATGTTGGTTATTTAGCTAGATACTGTCATAACAGTCAGTCATAACAGTGTTTTACCGCGGCGTTGTTCAGCTGTTGTCCACCAGTGACGTCACGGTCGCGTTCAAGAATTTCCGTAGTGAGCTCGGGTTTTTCCGTCAATTTAATAAAATTGTCAGTTTTAAAGCAAATTAAGCAGCTATTTTCATTTTAATTCATACTTATATCTGTCAGTAACTACAATAATGTGAAATATTCATGGAGGTCCATTAAGTGATGCTTAGCCTTTAAAGTACTGGTGCCATTTTTCCGTGTTGAAAATGAAGATTTGAGATCTGCATGGCACTTAAAGTTCAGTGTCAGAGTGATTACGTACATAACTTTAAATGTAATTTTTTTTCCCAGCAAAAATGATTGCACAGTTCCTATTGATCTTCTTAGGTAAATATACAGCAAACATAAGAAAATAAAACAGTTTAAGTTGGGGCAGCCAGAGGGAGACTTTCTTCACTAATGCCCTAGTGCATTGGCTGGGATTCAGGATGTGCAATCCTAGTGGCTAGCTAGGGGAATTACAGTAACAGGTAATATTTAGGTTAAAACTGTCTATGGCTCCTTTAATTGGTCCTAGATACAGGAGGAAATAAACGTATTTGTGCATTTGTAACACTAGACCATAAAATAACTTTGGCACAGGCCACAATAAACGCTTTAATGTCCTTATAACATTTTTAAATAACATTACGTTGTCCATTAAAAACATGCACGACATGTTCCTTCTCTGCGGTGTAATTTGAGCACAGGGGCCCAAACTTTTGCACACGACAGGAGAATGGAGATACCAGCCAAACCTATCATAAACTACCACAAACCAAGAGAAAGAGTAAGTTTTATTATATATATTTACTGGCTGCATTCGCTTATATAAAGGTGAAACGACGGTGAAAAACATAATACCTCAGCACCACAAAGCCGTTATAGACCGCTAACAGATAATGAGATACTTCACGGTTAAGAGCTGCTTTTAACCCACTTAGGATAACATTTTCGAAGCTGGTTTGAGCTTGGACACATTGTTAAGATGTGCAGTTGTTGTATAGACATCAATACTGACTCGCAGCAAATTTAAAAACGCAGTTATTTAGCAGAAGCCAATTCTAAGCTACAGCGCTCTCCTGACATGGCGCTGCTTCTCGGGGCTTTTTCTCCAAACTCGCAGCCTCCGCGGGGCTTAAAACGTTCACCTGCTTCAGTCTGGCGATGAGCACGTTTTTGACGCCGGTAACGTCCAGGTTTCTCCGCTTCAGCTCCGTTTTCAGGTCCACGACCCGTAAGTCCGTGATCCGCTTACACTCCGCTGTAATGGCTCCCGACGCCATTTTACCCGCAGCTGCTGCTCCTCCTCGCACAACGGTGCCGATGTCTTTAGCCCTCAAGTGACGTCACGGGGAGGGGCGGGGCATAAGTGACTCTAACATGGCCACTTTCTCAACCGAAATACAAAACGTACTGTGTATTTTAGCTCAACAACATTACTGAGCACCCGTACTGGAACGTAATGCTTAACTTAAACGAACTGAAAGACGTTTAATTTGACAGTCATCAGTTCAGATATATCAAAGTATTTTTTTACCTTACAATTACAGCATCAAAACATTGTGATGCGCCACTGAACTGTAATAGAGCCACTGTTGTTGCTACTCCAGGCCCAGCACTGCAGAAACTGCACTATGTAACGTTTGGAGGAGTGTAGGGTAGCACTGTCCTGAAATTAAGTGGGAGGCCGGTTCTACAGTCTTCCAAACGCAAACGTTACAGAACATGGAGTAACAGAGGCTCTATTCTCACTATTACAATTCAGTGGAGTATTCAGTCGGTACCTATAATTTTAACATAGAAATACCACCTAGGGTTCCTTTATCTGTCTAATTCCAAAGTCTGGTTTTGTGGAACACCCCACCACTGATGGATTATAAGTTCTGGATCCCATCACTCCATGGGAATTGACATTCCACTTGTCAACGAGCAGGCATGGTGAACTTAAGCTCATGTGCTGCTGCTCCATTTGTCCATCCTATTGTCTTCAGTCAGTGTCCCATTGACTCATGTGTGTCTATCAGTGAGCTGCTGGTGTCGTATGTCCTGCACTTGTCTTCTGTTTGTTCACTTTCATATATTTATACACTTAGCTTAGTTGAATTTAGTCTATTTTTTGTTAAATGTTACTGCATCTTGAAGAGGAGAGTAATGGAATTTCAATCCTTTGTATGTCCTGTACATATGCAGAATTGACAATAAAAACTATCTTGACTTGACTCCGCTCTATTTCTATTGCTTTATCTGTGGATACACAAGCCCACAATGGGTGTTAAATTCACCGATTATTAAGGTCTACATTCCTTTGGACATACAACATACACAGCATTAAAATGACTTCTAGTTTTTGTTCATTTTATCAGCTTCAGTTAACATGGGTGCGCTTCGTAGCTCTACAATTAAACAGTTCATCTGCTGCTCTACATACTTTGTGAGGCCCTCCCTTAACTCCAGCAACACTGCTGTGGCTGATCCACTCATACAAGCTAGGATCAGAAGAATATTAGCATCCTTCACTGTAGTGCTGAAAACCATCCACCACATGAATAATATCTGCTCTGTGGTGGTGGTCCTGATCATTAAAAAGCAGGGTGAAAGAGGTGTAGAGCTGCAAAGTGAACCTGTATGGTCACTGGAGCAAGTCAAAGAGACTGTTAGTGTAGAAACAAGTTTTTTTTTTAATTGTTTTGGCTGATCTACCTATTCCATGCCTAGATTTGATTTACTGTGCTTGGTTCCTGTACCGCATTCTCCCACTCATCCCAGTCCCCAGACAAGAAGGATGGGGAGAGGACAGGGACATATAGCTCTTGGAATCCCAGCCCCAGTCTGAAACTTTAATGGTTTATGGACTATAAGTGTATTTGTTTTATTTTTTCTTGTGAGTGAAATGTTTCTGCAACAACTGAGACTTGTGTGTCTGTCTGGTATCTTAGGGGATGTGGGCTTGTGTTTGGTTCTGTGATAATAAAAATTGTAAGTACAATAAAAAGACCCCAAACAAAACAAATAAGCCACACAAAGCACACAAGATCAAGAGTTACCTAACTTTATTAATTAATATCATTATTTTAAAACTAATGTAAATCCCCCAGAGTATCATCCTGGGACCATTAAGTCTATGAATGCATGGATACCTGCCATTAAGTACTGCATTCCAACACTCCATTCAAAATTATTACAGTTTCTTCTCCTTGTTTTTTTTTTTCTCCAAAATTCAGCAAACAGAGGAAATACATGGCCTCAGCACACTTTCATTCTCAAAGCACTCCTGTCTTTTGTCTCTCATGTGCAAGTATATGCAAGTTAGCTAGTTGAGAATAATATTAGTGTTAGGCTTTCACAGCAGCAAAAAAAATAAAAAATAAAAATAAAAACACAAAAACAAAACAAACAAAAAAAGAACCAAACAAACAAATAAACAAAAATCCCCCAAAATCAAAACAGTTTGCTGCAGAGCTAGAGGAGAGAGAGAGAGAGAGAGAGAGAGGGAGGGAGAGTAATTCACTCCTAAGAGTGAGTGTGCATGACCAGATTTGACCAGAGTCATCACCCTGCAACAGTCACTTTGTGCAGAGAGACAAATACAGAGCAAAGACAAAAAAGTAAGAGAGAAACCCATGATGAAAAACAATACTCCAGGCATCTGCCGGCTGTGTTTGTGCCTGAGATCCCCATGGAACCGAACGTGACATTACAGAGAGTAGTCCCAGTGTCCTCAACCAACGTCACTTTCCATGACACTAAAAACAAACACTATAGTGAGGTGACATTCATTTTTTTCTCCTTTTTTAAAATACATTAGGTGAAGTCAAATTGAGGTGCGTGAAGGAATCGGCCAGGACACAAACACGTGCTCTTCCTGGAGGGTGAAAGGAGTTTCTTCAGTGAAAAAGGAACGCTGTGGGAAGGTGAACACTGATACAGCAGCCAATCTAATAAGCATAATCTTGTTTCCTAATTAAGGAATGTCTTGATTCACTTTGTTAAAAAAAGAAAAAAAAAAATCTTCAGATCACTCTGTTGAAAAACTAAAATATACGGATCAATAAAATGAGTCCTGCAATGTTTTATAATGGAGGTTGACATTCTATTCCAGTAAAGCAAGGCATTAGGTATACAAAAATGCTTCTTTACTAGAGCAGCTATTCTTGCCTGCAAGTCCTTTAGGGCCAGTTAGGCCCGTATCATTTATTTGTGCAAAAAATGCATTGCAAGGATCCATGCAGGAAAAAAAAAAAAGAGGGAAAAAAATATTATATACTATGACACTTGTGAAAACAATTAAAAGCTACATAAAAGCTTTATAAATACAATAAAAGTTTAAACCTGTAATGATAATGTTGTTTCTAGCTGTATTGGTACTATATGATAGCTGGCACACTATGCTCAATTTTTTGTTTCATTTTTTCAGTACTGGATCTGCGCAGGTTATTCATGCCATCTTTGGTTGAATGTGTTACTGAAAAAAATAAAATGAAAACAAAAAAATTAAAATAAAACAGTACAACAAAATAAAATCCGCTAGAAAAACAGCATCAACTTTCAGAGGACAGCTGTGCCTCTATGTCCACTCTGCAGATGGGGCACTTTTTGTTGGTGAGGAGCCACTGATCCACACACAGCTGATGGAAGAGGTGCATACAGGGGAGGCGTCTGTAACAGAGGAGGGGTGACAGTTAAAACAGAGGATCGTGTGAGGGTTTACTTCACAAACCTGGGTTTTGTCCCCAGTTAGTCAGAATTATATTATTCACTAATTCATTACCAGAGCCAACCTGGAATCATTGGGTGGAAAGGCGGGAATACACCCTGGAGGGGACGCCAGTCCTTCACAGAGCAACGCACACATTCACTCACACCTACGGACATTTTTTGAGTCGCCAATCCACCTACCAACGTGTGTTTTTGGACTCTGGGAGGAAACCGGAGCACCCGGAGGAAACCCACACAGACACAGGGAGAACACACCACACTCCACACAGACAGTCACCCGGAGGAAACCCACGCAGACAAAGGGAGAACACACCACACTCCTCACAGACAGTCACCCGGAGGAAACCCACGCAGACACAGAGAGAACACACCACGCTCCTCACAGACAGTCACCCGGAGTGGGACTCGAACCCACAACCTCCAGGCCCCTGGAGCTGTGTGACTGCGACACCTACCTGCTGCACCACCGTGCCGCCCCAGAATTACATTAACTTTTTAAAATGACTTTAACATTAAACACAAGTTCTGTTTAATGCAAGTTTCTCTACAATCAATCTTTTTTTTTTAATCCAAAATTCAATGGGATAAAAAAAAATCTAGTTTACACCACTTTCCTTTTTACTCCTTTTTAAAAGTCGATGGTCATGACAAGTTTAGTGATTTTGGCTAAAATAAACATACTACTGACTTGCCTTGTTGAGCTAGTGCAGAAATAAAGAAGCTAATTTTACACAACAAACATATTCTGGCTGATCAACCACATTGGGTTTAAAATGATCAAATCCCAGTGTGAAGTTTTCCCTAATCGAATTGGCATTGTCACATTTAGAAATGAACCTAAAACCTATGTGCAGTTCACTTTTTCCAGCAACAGGGGGCACAAAAGGCTGAAAAACAGAGAAACAATTCTTAGCCTAGGATTTCAAAAAATATATATCAGCCATTTTCTGGCTAATCTCAGCCTACTGCATTAGATCAGAACACTATTTGAACAGAATAACACCTCAAAACACAATACAAAAGAAAGTCATTGAGCAGGTGCATGTCATTTGACCAGGGGTGTGTACACTTCTGTACACATCCGTAAACACGAAGACACTGGGAATGCAGAGGGTTTTACCTGACGTCCTCCCCTTCCTCCAGTATCGAAAGACAGATGGTGCATTTCTCCTCGGTGTCTTCCTCAGCTCCCTCTTCCTCGTCCTGCTTACCATGCAGCTTTCTCTGTGTTTGTGTGAGAGCACAGAGCAAAGAGGCCATTATATACACACACGCACAGCATGTAAACCCTCATCCTCTCTCTCACGCATACACAGAGAGCCAATACATCAGCACAACACAACAGATGGGGAGCAGAGGGGCCGTTTTCTACTAATACAACACATTTGTGTTGAGAAAGTCTTCACTTTTTGTTTTTTTTAATAATTATGTGCAAAATTTCACACAGGCTTATGGCAATCTCAGTTCTTAAGATGAGTGTAAAAAAAAACACCCTCAGTGCAAAACATGACATCTTGGTAAGTGTAATTGTCTTAAATCTAGTCAATATATTATTAAATTGTGGTAAGGGAATCTCTTGAAAATGAATAAACTATCGCTTCTTAAACAGAAGCTGTTATCGTCTTCAAATGAAATATTTTAATTACGTAAATATACACTTAAAAACAGTAATAATATCGATACAATCACATAGTGGGAAAGGTTTCACACTGAGCATATTTAAGATGCCTCTACTGGCCAGTATATCATGCTTGCAGAACAAAAATATACATTGTAGTTTGTCCTTTGGGGCGCCCCACACACACACACACACACACACACACACACACACACATATATACACATATATACACATATATACACATATATACACACACACACACACACACACACACATACACAGACATATATACATACACACACACACACACACACACAGTACTGTGCAAAAGACTTAGGCATCAGAGAAAATTACTTATAAAGCAACATTTGTGGGCCTTCATTGTTTCTAATAAATATTACGTCTGTAGTTAGAGAAAACCTTGCTGCTACCTGTTATTTTTGCCTTCTGTCAAGTTCAACAGACTCAACGCACATTTCTTGGATGCTTAAATCATTTGCACAATACGGCACAAGAAAGCAACCCACTCTTTCACCACCAATTACACAGCATTTAAAATTAATTTATTCTACATTGTTAACTAAAAATATCAAACATGGTCTTTCACAAACAACTACTTTTGTAGTCAACTATACATAGCCTTACTGGCCTTTTATAAACCAGTTTCTACCCCACACCTAACATCTACATTATATAGATTATATAGAGATGAGTCTTTCCAGTTTAAACTGATCACTGATTTCTCACCGAGTTTGAGGGTAGGTGCCTATCTTTCCCAATAGATGCCCATGCTTCGGGGGATAACTGTTCGTCAATGTCTCTCTCCACCACCTTCTGTATTGGGCGGCAGGGTTTGGTGTTACTATTATTCAGGTATGTGTAATGCATTTTTGTAATCTATATGGAACCATCATTTATGTTCCTGCTATAAATGAGTGACTCTAAATCAGTTGTCTAATTGTAGAGTGTGTGCAGTGCTGTGAAAGCTGCAGGGGGAGCTCCTGTGCGTTTTCTCCACTCTCTGCACATATGCTGCTTTTGTTATAAAGGCTAAAACCGTTATGACACACTCCTTGTTGTCTTACACGCAAGAGGAGGAGGATGTGTGCTCTCACCTTCTTGTACTTGTGCGGGTAAGTGCACCTCTCTATGGTTCCCTGAGAGGCTCCTCGATTCACCGTCCCCAAACGCTCCTCTAAATGCAGCAGGTCCTGGGAAGCACAAGAAATATACTGATGTTTTACAACCAACTCACCCCACCCCCCCACATTCAAATCATTATCAAATCCCTTTCTGTTTTATTGCACAAATGTGGTATTCGTTCATCTTTATTAAGACTTACATTACAATTACTCTGCTTGTTTTAGAGAGCTCTGAGTTAGAAAAAATGTATATAAAAAAGCATTTGTTCTATTGCTAACTGCCCTCACTGAGCTAAATCATACCTCGTAGGTTCGGCCAAAACCAGTCATTCTCGATGAGATGTAGCGAATGTGCGGATAGGTGACCTCAGACATACCAGTGTGCTGCGACAGAAAAAGAGCAAAACAAGACACTATAATATCTATTTGATATCAAAACAACACTTGTGTTAGCGTGCTGTGTGTGAAAATCCTGAAAAAGAAACCGATATGGTTTCATGATTATTTACAGTAAAACAACCATTTTTAAATCCTGTAGTATGTCAAATTTAATTATTTTCACTTCTGAAATGTCTGATGAGTGTTATAAACGGTGATGCATAATTCATGAGGCCTAATAATCCACCCTTGAAATAACAGATGTCGTTAATAGGTGGGGGGTTGGGCCAGCAGTCATTAAATTGAGCGATACCTGAACCCACACCAGTCCCTCATTACTGATGCTAATGTATGCTAATGTATATGACGATAGCTGAAAGTGGGCACTGAAAGAGTTGCTACTCACCATCAGCTGGATGGGAAAGTGGTGCAGTCTGGGTGGGGGGTGGTAGTGGGGCAGATGGGGGAGCAGATGCCCTGAAGGGTATGGAGCTACAGTCACGCCGGCCTCTATGCCCAGCTCCCTGTAACACAGACAAAACAGCAACATCAGACACCAACAAATGAGGGGTGCCACAATACTCGCATTAATATTCATTTTTCCTTTTTGATATGGGTTTTCAAAACAGCATAAACCACAGATTGAATGCATTCATTTTAAGGCAATGATTTGTTATATCAAAATGCTGAGGATTTCCATGGTATTCTCAATAGAGATAAAATATTAAAGCAAGAACATACTGTGATTCGCTGATTTACTTTGGTCCAGTATTCATCTTTTACTACGTTTTTATTAAGTACTATTTTATGCTGTGGTGCAGATAGAAACGTGTGCGCCATTACACCCCTAACAGCAAAAATCCCAAACTAATTGTGTATAGAAAAGAGGGGCTCAAAACTGCAGCAGAACAGAACCAAAAATAAAAATCATTTGCTCAGAGCTTTACCACATTTAGCTCCAGAGAAACATAATTCTACTACAGTCAGCAAAACTGTTAATTAAAGGGTTTGCTCTGAGCACTATAACGGGCCTTGAGAGACATATTAATGCAGTTTCTGCTGTGCTGAAATTGTGCGTACCATGTGGTCCTCTGGTCAGTCTGCCGTGGGTGGGAGGACATGGTCTGGGGGACGTGGATGTGGTGTCCATGGCCATAGTTGGGGTGCATTCTGTGAGGGTGAGGGGGAGGTCTCTCATGTGCTCGACTGCAGTAAAAACAGCAACAGAATAAGTATAATGCATAAAGTATTAAAACACATTAAATAAGAACAGCAAGCTCGATTTTAAAGGGGCCATATCATTATAAATTAAAACGTGGACGTGCCATTTAACCCCCATGACAACAGTTTGCTATTACTCACGTTGGGTGCTGCATCATCCTGCGCCTCTGGACCTCCATCCTTTGCAAGATCTCGTGCTGGTGGAGTCTTTGGACAGGATTGGGGCCGAGGACGGGCAAGTGATGGGACAGGGCCTGGTGCTCAGGGGCCAGGTGCTGTGGTAGAGGGCCGCTGGAGCCCGGAAGATGGTGGGGAGGGAGAGAAGGAGCAGGGGCAGGGGCTACGGCGTGTCCGGGGCCATGAGAGGGCAGCGGGGTGTGGAATGGGAGGACGGAGTGAGGGATGACGTAATCGCCCTGTGGAGGAGGCTGAGGAGGAGGAGGGGGGTTACCGTGAGAGTGAGGACAAGAGGAGGAGGACTGGTGGTGCAAGGAGCGCGCTAGAGGACCGTCTGTAAACCAAGAGAGAAGAGGGGAGAGGTTATTCATGATTAAATGAAATATTTCAGATACAGCTGTAGGCAAAGGTTTGGCCACCCCTGGAAAAATTATTCTTGACTGATTTTTGTAAGTGGACATGTGTTAACACCTACACAACACCGAGTTTTAAATAATGATCTAAAACGTAGGATATAAACTGGACCATCACTTTGGCTCAGTCTATATTTAGGGTTTTGTATTTTCCCTAGTTATTACTCCATAACTACGCAGTAATTATGCATTAAAATGTGCAGAATTGTGTTCTTTGTTGAGAATGTACGTGAAGAAACTGTGTTAATGCAGTTTTCGCCAAACCATCACTTTATATCTCAAGAACTGAAACTGTTACAAAAAAATAAGTTGGCGATATCGAAAGCAGCCTTTCTGGGCACTCCACACCTCCATCAGCAATGCGGGAGAGTTGGAGAGTCTGTCTATTTTCTATCACACTGCCATGCATGAATTCTCAGGAGTGGAAATGATTTGCTGATTGCTGAGGTGCCAGTGGGAGAGAAGAGGAGAGGGGGAAAGAGTGAGGAAGGGAGAGAGAGAGAGAGACACACACACAGACAGAGAGAGAATATTAAGGAAGCAAAAGAGAAAAGAAGACAGACAAGGAGTGAGATAGAGAGGGAAAGATGGGAAAATGGGAAAGTCAGGGAGGTTAGGCCAGAGAAAGGGATGCAGAGGGAGAGTGAAAGAGGAAGATAAAGGTAGATAAAGTGAAATAAAGAAAACCAAATGATAAAAAGAGAAAAAAAGGAGGCAAGTATGGGAGGAGGGTATGGGGAGATAGGGGGAATGAGGTTGGGGTACAGGCAGAGAAAGAGGGAAAAGACAAAGGCAGGAGTGAAAGAGGAATAGAGGGAGGAGAAAGAGATAGACCAATGACAGGAGACAAAGAAAGAAACAAGGGAGGAAAAGCAAAGAGGAGAGAGAGAGAAAAAATATTAAGGAAACAAAAGAGAAAAGAAGACAGACAAGGAGTGAGATAGAGTGGGAAAATGGTAAAGTCAGGGAGGTTAGGCCAGAGAAAGAGACTGAAAATGGGATGCAGAGGGAGAGTGTAAGAGGAAGAGAGAGAGAGAGAGAGAGAGAGAGAGAGAGAGAGAGAGAACAGATAGGTAAAGTGAAATAAGAAATAAGAAAACCAAATTATTGGGAAAAAAAGGAGGCAAGGGTGGGAGGAGAGTAAGGGGAATGAGGTTGGGGTACAGGCAGAGAAAGAGGGAAAAGACTAAGGCAGGAGTGAAAGAGGAATAGAGGGAGGAGAAAGAGATAGACTGATGACAGGAGACAAAGAAAGAAACAAGGGAAGAAAAGCAGAGAGAGAGAGAATGGAAACCGGGAAAGATGAAGCAAGAGAGACAGACAGAAAGAACTCAAATGAGAAGAACAGGCAGGTGCACCAGTGCACAGGAATTACCCCTCTAAACACAGGCCCACCAGGGAGGCTGCCACACTCATTCACATTCTACACGTCTCTGTTCTGAGGACAAGCAGCAATTAAAGTCGACTGCTGGGCATAAGCTACCTGCAGCACTTAACACATTAAACATTGGGTGCTCCACCTAATTACCATCAGCGATAGAGTTTGGTCACCAGTGTATATTTCACCAGTTTTACACATCATTCAGGAAAACAAATGACAGAAAGATAACACACAGGTATCCTCACTTGATCATATTACCGTCAAAACACCACATTCACTTCATTAGTTCATCTCTCCTCGGGTAGACACCAATAAAATATAAGCCTACAGAGGGTTATTTACATACACCGAAACGACTGTGCTTACAGGAGGGGTGAATGTAGTGTCTGCAGGACGAAAGCTGAGGCTGGGGTTGGGGCTGAGGCTGGGCCACCATTGCTGGGCTAAAGGAATCCACGGCGCTTGGCTGGCTGGGCCCCGGTGCATTCTGGGAAACATAGGGAGGCCGCGATGTGGAGCCAGGGCAGCAGGGGTCAAATGCAGAGGAGCTGCCGAAACTGGCGCCACTGGAGCCATTACTGCGGACAGCACTGCTACTGAGGTCAACCGGCAGTGTCTGCTGAGAGAGGGAGGGAGAGCGAGAGAGTGAGATTGAGAGACAGATGATATTTAGTGTTTCAATTATTGTTAGCAAGAGAAGGAGATGCATAGTGAGAGGAGAGGGAGGGAAAGAGAAGGGGGCGGGGCAGAGAGAGAGAGAGAAAACACGAGGACGGGGGAAGGAAACAAAAGAAATGCATAAACATAGCAGTAAAACCTAGAGTAGCATGTTTTGACTTTTAGCAATACAAAAAAAAAGCATGTTGGGGAAAATAAAAAAGAGAAATCAACCCAAAATGGGTGCATGGTCACAGATTTGGAATCTCTCCATAAGGCAGGCCATATCTAATCCTATTTAACGCTTTGATGAATAAAACATGACCTGGTACACCTCATCCAAGAGCCTCCTGTCTGTGCATATCTGATCGCTAGCTAAAGGCTCTGACTGCTCTCGGCCCACATCATCAAAAGCCACCAGAGTTCGCCTAATGCATTCAACATGGAAACGACATCCTTTACTCGCAAACGCTGACGGCTTCTTTTCCATCTCTTTGCCCCAAACTCTCCTTGCATTATTGAACACAGTGTGTGTGTATATGTGGAAACAAAGAAGGAAAAACACTGCAAAAAAATCCTTGAAGGACAGTGACATAAACAATCCTCATTAGTCATGAACACACACACACTCCCCTTTGATTATAATATAATTCAGCAGCTCCAGCAATTAGCTCCATGTGAATTATTTAGAGCTCAGCTATGCTGCAAGGGTGGCTTCAAACAAAAGCCACATTTTTTTGTGTTCCCCACCCCACCTAAAAACGGGAAACAAATTCAAAGGTGCTTTGTTTTTTTCCCCCCTTTTCATCATCCAAACATAAAGGGCATTTCAGAACTTCAAATGGAAACATATCTCCATTCATTTCTCAGGAGAGCACATGGTGCTTATTTCAAAAAGTACTGTAAATAGTAGACACAGCAATACATCGCAGTCACCCCTCAATCGTGAATGTTTACCACAACAATGCTGCCATTTAGAGCTTCTAAAGACGTTCAGATGTAAATAAAAACAAACAAAACTTTAAAAGAATTATGCTTAGTAGTTGTGAACGCAAGTAGAGATACTGTGAAAACAGTAAATATTAGCAATTATTAAAAGTTTAGAATCAAACATCACAATCATTTCTTGTTGTGTTCAATGATAAAACATTTGAATATTAATAAGAATATGACAATAAAGTCATAAGACAATCAAAATATCAATTTAAAGAATGAGGAAAAATCAATTCTAAAGTTTGAATCCTCCCAGAAATTCTCAAACATCCAGTATAAACCACTCCAGGACCCGTTAATGCAGGAAAAATAAATGTTTAATACCCATAAATTCAGAAATGTTAGACAAGAAGATGCTGACAAATGTTGGCCATATAGGGTAAATCGACCTAATAAAACCTATTATTTTCTGTTACATCTTAATCATGAAGAAGTAATATGATTAAAGGCAAAGCAGCAGCTCTATGAAAGTGTCAAACAAATAAATACAGTGGTTGAGGTCCTAACTTGTGTTTATTGAGAGTCAGAAAACATGTTATTTCTTACTAATTCAAGGAATAAGGTTTAAAAGACCGTTGGTCCCCCCCCACAACGGTGTTGGGAAACTCTAATAGGCGTCTTGCCTGTGACGTAGACGGTGGACAACAACTCTAGAAGCTGCACTTAATTTAATGTAAAATGACGAAAAGGTGTGTTGTTTTTGGCTGCAATCATTCAATGTACAGTGGGACATCTGTGCACAAACGGCCCAAAGATCCCAAAATATCCAGAAAATGGACTAAATTTGTCCACTTTAAACGGACACTTTGGAAAGGACCATCCGCTCACTGCGTTATCTGTAGCTCATTTCACTGGCGCTTTTCCAACAATATGGGCATGTAAGGACACCAAAGGTGAAAGGTGTTGAAGAGCCTCTGTAACATGGAGGTAAACAGGGTAAGGACACTCACTTCGCCTGTTTTAGTTGGTGTTAGTTAGCGTTAGCTTGACTCGCTAAACTCGGTGGCTCAGATTATACTCGGCTACGTAGCTGCATTACGGAGGTTTATAGTGTCGGATGAATTCGAGTTCGACTTCGATCACATTTACAAGAATAACGGTACCTCTACATTTGAGTTTAGCTTATTGCTAGGCTATTGTCATGAATAATGTTGGTTATTTAGCTAGATACTGTCATAACAGTCAGTCATAACGGTGTTTTACCGCGGCATTGTTCAGCTGTTGTCCACCAGTGACGTCACGGTCGCGTTCAAGAATTTCCGTAGCGAGCTCGGGTTTTTCCGTCAATTTAATAAAATTGTCAGTTTTAAAGCAAATTAAGCTGCTATTTTCATTTTAATTCATACTTATATCTGTCAGTAACTACAATAATGTCAAATATTCATGGAGATCCATTAAGTGGTGCTTAGCCTTCAAATACTGTAAAAGCTAACTACAGGTAAACGGATGAAACCATTCAAAACTTCTAAATGTTATTTTTGAATGAGTAGAGCGATGGTAAGGTGGTACCTGGTCGTGATACTGTCCGCCGCTGCTGCTGACTGCTCCACAGGGTGCAGGCACGGCGGTGGGGCGCTCCAAGGGGCAGCTGGGCTCAGGGAAGGCCAGGGAGGAGGGCGTGGGGCCTGTGTGGTGGTGATGGTGGTGGAAGTGGTGCGAGTGGTTGTGCGAGTGCTGAGCTGTGGGCTGCTGAGGGCCAGGCTGAAGGCAGCCTGAGTGAGAGTGTCCAAGGGAGACATGTCCTGAGGACGGTCCGCTGCAGGGAGAGTGCTGAGGGCAACAGGACGGCAGCCGAGGCATCGCTACACCTCCACCCTCATTCGACGGGCCTCTTCTACCGTCTTCTGGGAGCAAAGACCAGACAGAACACTCATAAACACTTAAACAAGGACACGGTGAAGAGTCATTGATGCCAAGGTCAATAGCAGCCTCTTGCGGAGCAGCCCCGACATGTGTGCGAGCATGTGAGAAATAACTCACTCTTCTTTGACTGTGTGAGTGAGTAACAGGCAGTTCCATGAGGCCCTTCACATCTTGTTTTACTAAACAAGGTGAAAAAATAAGCTTATTCTGTTTAATGAATGAGCATTAATCGGAGATCTTACAGGTTAAGAACCACCTCTCTTAAAATCTTCTCTTAAATGACACCACACACATACAACACATACAAAACACATTTTAGCTGATTGACACGGGTCAAATGACCAACGAGGGGAGTAAACTTATGTTCAAACTCCTGCTTTAACCGGTTTAGCTGAAGGAATATTTTTCACCAGGATTCATTACACTAGCTCTAAACAGCCCCATGTCTAGCCCGTAGTTCCCCTCCTCACCCTCTGCGACAGTGGTGTTGGTGGCGCTGGGTCCTGGAGCCTCCAGTGTGCTGTCAGGGACCATGGTGGGGCCATTTCCTGAGGGCCCTGGGGCCTCCAGCGACTCTGAGGTAGAGGCATGAAGCGAGGAGGATGAAGAGATGGAGGAGCTGGCAAGCTGAGAGTGGAGGCTGTCAGAAGTGGTTGGCACAACTGAGAGATCTGAGAAAAACAAACAGAGTATAAGAATGTCTGATTTTACACCTCTGATTTGTGAGAGAGACTGTGTTCCGGTTTTTGGAGGCTCTCGTGATAAAACGAAACGTAAAAGTCCATGTTTCAAAAAGTAAAACAATTGTTTTTATTTCCTGAAGTTCAGGTGAAGGCATTTGTGACTCAAGAAATGAACGTCCTAATTACGCAATAATACACAAGACAGGGTGCTATAACGTGAGACGTTGGACCCGTCCAGGATTTCTGAACTTTGGTTCTCTCCAGCGAGCTGCTCCGTATTCACACCAAATTCGTTGGGAAACAAGGCCGCATTATTCAGAGCTGCCCTCTGTCCAAATCCGGATATAAACGCATCAAGTGAATAAAACGTCACGGTTTAACCATTCAGCGGATTCAGATAGTGATATATATCAAACACTAAACAATGCCAAGTTCTCTCTGTTTAAGTTAAAAGTGAGGATTTTGGAGCATCGCTCCTCGACTCCTGGAGTTAAACACAATCACAGAAACCACACAGACGTAGACAATTACTTTTTATTTATTTTCCCCATTTTCTTTTGTTTACAAGTCAGAAAGCAGATAACGGTCCACTGCACCACAACCCTTTACTCTGTTCAACATAACGTGCACGAAAAGAAAACCGGATTGCCGTGGGGTGAAAAAGTCCAGGCACAGCTCTGTCTTGTAAGCGCTGGCGTCGTTGCTACATCACATGTATTTTGCGGAGTGATACCTGAAGAGCTTCAGTTAGAGTGCCATTATCGTGTACTATTGGCACTCCTGGAACGTCTCTCAGCCAATCACGTTGCAGAGACGGAACTAAACGTGGTATAATTTATAATATTTATAAACTGGAATCAGCATTATTTCAAATTCCCTTAACACATGGTCCCTACCAGAACAAAACCTTGTATCCTCAAAATGGTCTTAGATAACTAACTTTAACTTTTAACTTCAGTTAACGCAACAGGATTTTTGCTCAGAATAATTATGCATCATTTCATTGGCCATTTGGTCATGAAATTTGCATAAAATATCATGAGCTGGCTCTTTTTTTTGTATCATGTTAAAAAAATGAAAACATAATTTATCCCCGCCACTAAAATACATAGGCATTAAATATAGAACATATTATTGTATATAAATATGCACCCATATATGTGATTTATAGGGGACATATATATGACCTAATGTCCTGACAGTGTATAAAAAAACAAATGGGTGTGTAGAAGCATGCTAGAGTCTTGCTTCAGTGGCCGTGCGGCCCAGGAGGATTGCTGCTCATTAACATTCCAGAGTGAGCATCCCATCTGCTTTTCATATTCACAAATTAATTTCTCTCCCCCCTCAAAAGAAATGCAAATGCAGCCATATCTGCAAGCTCTCTGCTCACATTCCTCACAGCTACCAGATAAAAAAATAAATAAAAATACTTTCAACCTGAAATAAAATCTAAGTGATGTAAATTAGTTTTCTTTTAAAAACCTTAGAAACACATGGCAGAGGAGGATAGCTAACACACACACATTCTCTCTCTCTCTCTCACACACACACACACATTCACATACATACATATATACAGACAAAACCACCTTTATCCAGAGTGGCAGTTTAATTGGTTTCAATAGCACAGCTCATTGTGTCTCTGAGAGCTTGCATAACAGACTTCATTATGCTGCCTCCAAATGAAATTAGGAATACACACAATTATACACAGAGAACATCAAAATAAAGGCTTTGGATGCTGTGCACACCAGCCTGCGAGTGACACTGCAGCTGCGAAGGCTATTTATACCCCGGCGCTTGATTAAAAGATATAGATTAATCATTATTAATGGTGCCTGCGCGCAAGCAAGCGGCTTGGAGTGTATGAATGGTCATGACTGAACAACACTAATTGAATTTTCCAGGCTCATTCTTCCTCCCCCTCACTTACTCTCCTCTGTTTTTCTCTATCACAGACGCTTCGAGGTGAGGCCTGTATCTCAGGGAAGAGAAGCTTGAAGTGCTTGTAGCAAAAACTGAGTAGATTTGATGTGACATCTAATATTTCCCCAAACCCACGCAGTGTTGAACTGGATGATCCAACAGTCATCCACAGACGCTAAATCACACGCCCGGAGAGCCTCATTACGGGACTGTGCGATGAAGACGACTCTAATCTAACACTGACGGGGTGGGGGTGAGAAAAGTGTGCTTGTGGTAAATTTAGAAAAATTACACAAGGAGTTATAGAGAATATTCACTCGGAGTGGAGTCCCAGGCCAGCTGAAAACTGTCTGTATCTGAATAAAAGTTCCCACAAATACTACTAGGTCTGGGACTACTTACCAATTACCGAATTAAATTAATAGGCAGGATGTATCTTGCAATGTTTAGTCAAAGAGAATTATACACAAACCTCCAAAACTGGCAAACATTCAGAAACAGGCAGTGTTTGGCAAAGAAAATCCGGGTGTCTATGCTTTCAACACTATCACAATTACGAATATACGGGTGAGTGGAGTTCATGAAGGTGAGCGGAGTTCTGCTCTTATCCTACAGTTTCTTCTCGTTTGTCATTTAATTTGTGTGCTAACATGCAAAACTGGCTGGTCGACTCGAGAAATTTTTTTCCTAAGCATAAGCAGGCATGAAAACAGCATGCGACCTGACAAAGATCAGTGTCTATCTCTGACTAAGCAGCAGAGTAATGAGGCTGCACTTCGAGAAGAGAAAGGAGGATGTTTAATCGAGAGAAAGGATTAAGATTGCAGAAGACAGGTGGTGTGTATGCGTTTTTGTAGGGATAAAAGAATTAGCATGGTATCGCATATATGGTCAATGAGTGAACAAAGATGTAGTGTAGGTATGTTACTGTAATTCATCGCCCTCTTTTTATCTGCTGTATTTGTTGTGTAACACCCTTCTTGTGTTTTGCTGCATCAGTTGTGTCAGGTGCTGTGCACAATAGTGTCACTACACTCTGTTACTCTGAGGCTGCATTCATCTTATAGACGCACAAATATAATGTAATACAAGAGAATTGGACATAAATCCACGGACTAGTTTGGAAAAGTAGGTTTAGCAAATTATGCAAATGAGCTCCAAGTGGGCGGGGCTTAATTGTGAATAATCAAATTTTGATTTTTCAGAAGATTTCGTCTCTACGCCTCAGTGTAGGAGATATGGACCTAAACGCTTTTGCTTTGCTATAGCGCCACCATTAGGCCGATCTGTGTCATTTTTGTTGTCCACCGAGATGCACACAGGCTACATCTACCCTCCAAGTGGGGTGTCTGTATGACCTATGGTCTCTTCCGCACAATGGGAAGATAAGAAGGAGAAGGAAGAAGAAGGAGGAGGAGGAGGAAGAGGAAGAAGAAGAAAGAAGGAGGAAGAAAAGGAAGAAATAAGGAGGAGGAAGAAAGAAGAGGAAGAAGAAGAAGACCAGTACAAAAGCAATAGGGTTCTACGCACTACGATATATTCATATCACCAGACAGTGTTTTTGAAACAACTGAAACCTGTGTTTGAATTTGACTGATATTAAACAATGAAGAAGCTAGTGTCATTTGGACTGCAAAGTCCTCCAAGACTTCTGACCTGTCCTGTGGCGTTCATTTAAAAAGAAGCAGTGGCTGGCTTCACACATCTCTGAGAATGTGTTGTGTATTAGTGTGATTTACAAATCCATATCAGACTGGAATGTTGCAGTTGACCGTCATACAGAATAAGCATACAACGTGGACAAAGACGTTTGTGTTCTTTGGGTGTAGTGAGAGGCTTTCTGCTATTGTACAAGTCAAAAGTTGCATTTAGACAAGTAGGTGAGTCCTTACCATCCTCGTCCACAGTGAGGTCCACCACCTCGCTGGCGCTCTGTCTGAGAGGCTGGATGACAGTGGAGAGACGGTGACGCCCTCTACCTTCCTGGGCCCGACTCTGAGAGCAGCTCGGGCCCCAGTGCATCCTGCCATGCCCCACCGAGCGAGGCCTGTCACAAACAGACACAGATCAAACAAGTTATTGATGTATTTCTGGGTCAAAAATAAACATACAATCATATGCAAAATTCACATTCTCCTCATGAAACGACAGGTTCTGTTTATTTTCTAATAGAAATGAAGGTTTTCTACAGACAATATATAATAAATTGCAATAGAAGAGCGGTCTAAGCATTGACCCTACAATTGGCAGATCTCAGGTTAGATCTCTGCTCATGCCTTGGCCATCAGAGGCCCGGTGTCCTGTGCTATAAGGCTCCCACATTCTCCCCTGCAAAATGCTAACCAGCACAGGCATTTGTCAGCTAGCATGACAGATGTGGGCAGATGGCACTCTCCTTCGGTGTGTTGAGCGACACAGCAGAGCAACATTACATGCAGCTCGAAAAGAGGCGGTGGTAGGCTACATATATCTCAGAGAAAGCATGTGCAGACTTTCACCCTCCCAGCTAAGAGCACTGGGGAGTTCCTGCTAACTGGTTGAAATCTGCAATGATTAAAAAGGAGAGAAAATTTGGCAAAAAAAACTTGAGAATAAATCTATATTTTAATAAAGATTTTCTTTAATCATTATTTTTTCTGATAAATCAACGACTACTGATGTGCAGACTGACCAATTAAATGTTTATTGACCAATAACGGTAGCTCTACAGTCAGACCGTCCAATCAGAAGACTTTAGGCTACTTCACCACGCCCCCTTCTCACTCAAGCGAACCAATCGGAGTAGGGGAGGGCGGGACTAGTCTGTGAAACGCTTCTCGAAGTTCTATGTAAGATCTAGAAAAACAAAATCCCGGACTTTTGTGAAATTCCGAACTGACATTTATATAAACATTGATAAAGTGACATTTGATAAAGTCTAAAAAGAGAGGACATGTCCGGGTAAAAGAGGACGTCTGGTCACCCTAATTATCCTCTCTGACTAAGCCTTAGAATTTATGTATTTAATGCAGAAGATGATTCCAGTCTGAACAGCATTTTAGCTGCAGAACTGACACAAGCTCCACTTCAGCAGCTGCTAGAATGTTCACAGTCAGAATGTAAATAAGAGCCAGCTGACACAGGAGCCAGAGCTGCCATCAGAAACACACACACAGACAGACAGACACACACACTATAATTTAAGGCAAGGCAACAGCATCATATACAGAATACGTAAACTTTCTTTGGAAGAGCAGATCATGTATTGCATTAAGGCTTTACTTTAAGATAGATTCAGTCTTTAGAATTTTCTGTTAAAGATTTTTGTAAATTGAATGCATCTATTTAATAATTCCACTTCCCAGCACACACTGTAATGAGTATGATCAGTGTGCTCACTGTATACCATGGCATAATTCTTCTGTACCCTGTTCCCCTATCCTCTTACTGCCGTCAACTCACACATGAAAATATAAAACATAACCTGACTTCTGCATTTTCCTTTGGGACCAATAAACACATGCAGCTTAAATTAAGTGTAAATATTATTAAAGATATATATTTAACTCCCACAAAACACCCTTACATTGCTTCTAGATTGTTTGTGTAATGGCCATAGCCTCTCCATTGTTGTTAACATAGGGACCGATTTTTGCAAAACAATTAACATTAGAAATACACACTTTTTTAAAAAAAATCTAAATTTGACATAAAGACACAGAAATATTCAAAAATACTTTTAGGAAATCACTATGCAGCTATAATGTACTTCAAACAGTGTGGCTATTATCACAAAAATACTCTTTTTTGTAGGTCTCTGCCGTCTTAATATATTTGAAAAAGCAGAGCTGATGGCAAATGAACCACTAGAATAAAAAAAAAAAAAAACACTGGACAGAAAATAAAGTGTTGGAGTGAATGTAAACACGAGAGAACAAGGCAGGAGAGGGAGAGGGAAAGACAAAGAGAGAGAGGGAACAGCCGAGTCTCAGTCTAGCTAGTGACATCACCCATCACCCACCTCAGCTCAGATCACATGACTCAGCACGTGAGCCCCACTCTCCTATGTCAGGTAATAGAGAAAACCCATCCTTTATCTCCCTCTCCCTGTCTCTCTGGTTTGTGGAAAAACAGAAAAAGCTTTGGGATTTACAGCTCATTAAAAATCAGAAAGCAATCTGCAGGGATCAATAAGTACATACCTGCTTTAATGTCGGCCTGTCCTTTCTTGCTTTTCATCAATCTACCTGGCCACCCCTCTCCAACTCTCTCAATCAATTTTTCTTTCAAACCCACTACCTGGATGTCCTTTTCTTTCAATCCGTCCTTCCTGAATTTCACATACGCAACTATCTATTCTTTCTTTCAAATTCTACATGGATTACCCACCACAAATCTTTCCACACAGTATACCTCCCCTGTCCCTATCCATTCCCTTTCAGCGTCTTCATTATTTTTTTTAATCAATCTATTTTTCCGATCTGCTTTTATCAGTCTCTCATGACACAAAAAAGGCTATATGGCAAATGTCCAAAATTCCCAGTCAATTCTGAGGAATTATGGGGGTACTCTGGGAATTCGGCGAACCTGCGGTGGGACTGAATCCATAGGAATGACCCAGTGGCACAGAGTGCCGTAAAGCAGGGAGTGCAGTCATGGAGAGTGTGTAACTCAGGAAGGGCTTTAGGGGCAGCAGGATCCCCGCCTGGAGACCCAGGATGGCCCCTGCCTCCCAACACTCCTGCCCTGCCCCGTAGCCACAGATTGCATCATTAATACATCAAAACAAAATGATTACCAACAAGTGCGCTGGGCCTCTGGGAACTCTCTTGGGATCAGCAACATACAAAGGGTTCACTAACCAGCAAACAGTCAACTGAAAACAATATTAGCACCACCAAGCCTCAAATGACTGGTGGACAGGAGCACAAAATGACTGAGACTGGACTTTTAAAATTAAAGAGAAGAAAGCATTTTGAGTAATCAAGTGCACGTTTTGACAATTAATGATGGCACTGCTGTTACAAAAAAATGGGCTTACTAAATATGAATACACGATTAAAAAAATAAGAAAAAAAACTAATTCAATCAATTTTTTAGAAAAAAATAAATAAATAAATAAACCAACATAATATTAGCAGCCGGAGATTAACTGGTATATTTTTGAGCCTGATGAGAAGGTCTGAGGGATGAAGGCTCACTCTTCAGATCGGCAAACACCTAAACTAATGCTGGAGGCAACAAACAGAACATCAATTACGTGTATTTCTAAACAAAATGGTGGGACAAATGAGTAAGGAGATTTAGTCTGTGCATATCCCCTGCTTATACTTCTGTTGGCAGCATTTTTTTTTCATCTCTCAGAGTATGTGCTTTAATTAAGTAACTGTAAGTATAAAAGTACACTGTGTGGCACGTTTGGCAGATGGCACTCTCCTTTGGTGTGTTGAGCGACACAGCAGAGTAACATTACACGCAGCTCGAAAAGAGGCTGAGGCTGGCTTCATGTGTCTCAGAGAAAGCATGTGCTGGCTTTTAGCCGCAGAACTGACACAAGCTCGTCAACATAGCACAACTCGTCAGTACTGTCGGAGTTGCTATTAAACGGGGCTGTAAAAGGTGCCAATACAACAAACCTGAGAAATCAACTGTGGCTCCACCACTGAAGTTCGCTGAACTTGGGAAGGCAACGGCATCAACAGATCCTTCCCGGAAGGCTATTCCGGAGGCTGTAGGGCGAGTATCTTGGGCTACATTCACACAACAGGTAAAAGTATACCGAATCTGATTTCGTGACCAGATTTTTTGTTCAGCTGTTCACACTGTCTATATAATATGACCAATACCTGACATAACAGGGCGGCACGGTGTTGCAGCAGGTAGTGTCGCAGTCACACAGCTCCAGGTGACTGTCTGTGAGGAGTGTGGTGTGTTCTCCCCGTGTCTGCGTGGGTTTCCTCCGGGTGACTGTCTGTGAGAATTGTGGTGTCTTCTCTCTGCGTCTGCGTGGGTTTCCTCCGGGTGACTGTCTGTGAGGAGTGTGGTGTGTTCTCCCCGTGTCCGCGTGGGTTTCCTCCGGGTGACTGTCTGTGAGGAGTGTGGTGTGTTCTCCCCGTGTCCGCGTGGGTTTCCTCCGGGTGACTGTCTGTGAGGAGTGTGGTGTGTTCTCTCTGCGTCTGCGTGGGTTTCCTCCAGGTGCTCTGGTTTCCTCCCACAGTCCAAAAACACACGTTGATAGGTGGATTGGCGACTCAGAAGTGCCCATAGGTGAGAGTGTGTGAGTGAATGTGTGAGTATGTGTTGCCCTGTGAAGGACTGGTGTATTCCCTGAATTGGATAAGCGGTTACAGATAATGGATGGATGGATCTGACAAAGAACGATGCTTCAGGCGCTGACCAGAAGGAAATGTCTGTGTTTCACACAAAGAACTTTCTAAAGACTCTATAGAATATTAAAACGGGAACTGATATTTTTTTCTCTAAGCACAAATTTACCAGGTCTCTCACAAACACGAGTCTCAAAAAGAAGGCGATGAGCACAGACATAATGAGTTTAATATTTCCAGAAGCCACATTTATACAGCTTCATACCGACATGAATAATATCAAACTGATATAGAACGACTAAAAAAAGAAGGTCTTCTATTGTTTGTTTTATTAAAAAAACCCACCTTTATACAAATTTCCTTGTATTTTATTTTCTCATAAATGAGAGGTAGGACCCTGGTTTCAGGAGTTTCACAGGTTTTTCGTTTCCCAGTATTTTTTACAAAACGGAAACCCTTTGATCCTGGCCATTTCCACCTCCTAAACACAATTAAAATAAAAATGCTTTGGACCTTAGTCTGTAGTCAGTGGTCGGAGTGATGTAAAAGTTACATGAATTGCGACCTGGCCGTTCAGACAGAGTCGAATTTCCACAGATGGACATGGGTCATGTGAAAGTGGCCCAAATCTGGTATGAAATGTCAGATTCAATGCGATTTGTGCTGTTCACACTGCCACATGATCCACACATCCGTGCCACATATGACTGGGCCTCTTTACCTGCTGTGTGAACGTAGCCATAGTAGTCCTTGCCCAGAATATGCCAAGCCAGTAAATAACACACATTTAAGCCATAGTACATTTAATTTAATTTTTTGCTTATTTTGAGAATTTGCAAATATCGTTTTCAAGCATAGAATTTTAATTAAAAACAGGACAAGGGTCAAATATCTTTTGTTCAAATATCTGTTCAATAAACTGAATAAGTTCTTTCCATAATAGTGTGTGTACATTATTATGCTATCATTAAGTGTACAGGTCCATTCTAAAACTGGGGATTTAAAAAAGACTAAATTAAATCGCAATTACTTTTATGACAATTTATCGTCTGCAAATTTCATGATTGCGACATTATATTTTATATATAGGCCACTGTAATTTTCTGTTTAATAACACAAGCCCTCAACTATGCTGTCACCTCAACACAGGGTACAATACTGAAGGATCAAGGCCTCCTCAACAGATCACTGACCACAATCTAAAGAACATCAGCTTGAACAAAAACGTCCACTGCAGTCCACAGCACACTGGACGCAACCTGAGAAAAATCTTTACAGAAAACCTTGACTTATGAGTGAATCAACTTACGAATTTTCTAAGATACGAGCCGTTGCTTGGTCAACTGTTAATATTAAGATTAATAGCATTTCAATTCATTTTAATGGGGAAATTTAATTTGATATACGAGCAAACTGAGTTACGAGCTCCGTCACAGAATGAATTATACTCGTAAGTCAAGGTATTACTGTATTTATATGGCATGGACTAAGAACTGAAAATGTACGGAGATGATCGTGCTCCAAAACAGCCACCTGAATCACCAAAAGGACAGAGCAGACTTAAGCTACTTAATGCAGGGTTACTGTGGGCTGCAGTCATTAGCATCATAATTTTTGCTATGCAAATACTTTATGCAATCAGGCAAGGTTTGGAGTTACTGATCTGCATTCACTCAGACACACACACGCATACATTTCCTGCTATCTCACTGCTCCAATATCACACAGGGATCTGATGAGAATAGCATGAATACCTAAGACTGAGATCCTGCTTTCTAACTGGCTCATGTCATTGTCTGCCACAGCAGCGTTGCTAAGATCCCAGAGAGATGACACCACCTCCTGGGAGGAGCTCCTAATTACCCACAAGTAGGCCTGGGATTATTTTGTAAATACCTGTTTACCACCATGGTCTTCTGAGGCCTCTGTGAGAGTGGAAAACTGTAAACACAGGCACTGGGGGAGCATCCTGGGTGGCAGAGTGGAAGGAACATAACCTTGACATGCAACTGCAGCGGTGAAGAAATAGTCGCCTGCTGCGCTCTACTTTGATCAAAACTGGCGGTCCACTACCAAGACTGTGCCTTCGCTGTGATGAGAACTGTCCATCACCCAAACAATATCAGGCCAGTGATGTAGTGGGCACTCCGGTCTAGTTGATTGGGCACTCGTGTGTCTTGTAGAAATGAGGTTATACATCATCTACACAGAACCCACATTTCAACACACAAACGTCTTTTTAGGATTTTAAATGTTATACTCATATGTAGGGCTGTCCCAAATACCATTTTTTGGGCTTCAGAGCTTCAGCCAGGATTTTCGGTGAGTATTCTGGAAGTGGGGTTGTGTATTTTGTCATTAACAAAATACGCTTCCAACCCCTGCTTTGAGAACCAACTCTGCACCTATGCTCGCTAACCTGCTAACTAGCGCGCTAACTAAGGGCACAGCGTTTACACGATTTAACCAGATTGAGCAGAGGTGCTCTAATTTCAGAGACAAAGCTGACAAAATAAACTGTGGTGTCGCCTCGCTTCCTTGTATGTCTGTTTTAGGATGTTAGGCTGTTTTATATGACTGAGTTTTAGGCTTCATTTGCATAAAGACTTATGTTGATGAGCCTGAATACGGGTGGATTTGGGAGAGCACCGTTTTTACCGCTGGAGCCTGAATGTGGGTTGAGTGGACAACAAACTTTATCGACAATATCCAACAACAAAAATGAATATCTGAATCTCAAAATTTGAAACTGAATTTCTACCCATCGAATGAATATCTGAATATTCAGGGCCAGCCCTATTAACATGTTTTGTTAAACACAGCAACGAGACAGAACGTCTCCTGAAATTTGCAAACGTGTCTCAACATTATACACACTTGCCGGCCAATAACAGGGAAAGTTGATAAAGCAAAAGTACAATAACAAAATGTAAGACATTTCCTCGATATACAGTGTGCATTTTATTTTGATTTTCAGAGGTTTAAATATCGGAAAACAATAAGCTAATTATCTCAATGGCAATAAATATCATAATATTGCCCTCCTCTACAGAAACATTTCCTCTACAGACGTTTTAACAAGAAATGAGTCTGATTCAGGGCTTCGAACCACACGCTAAGCTCAGTCCTCTCTCACTGGATTTGTAAACAAAAGATCTTTGAGCAGAAGGCTAACATCGCTCATCCTGCTGACCTTTAAACCCCTCAGCCCACTACCCCTCCCCCAGCTGAACAATCAAAATGGCCACCTCTCTCAGCGCACTACAGCAAGCCAGGGGGAATCCAAAAGATGGGGGAGATTAAACAAAGCTGGCTCTCTCTCTCTCTCTTCCCAGAGATACAAATTCTGAGAATATGGTGAGAGAGAGAGAGAGATAAGTGAGAGGAGGGAGGGGTAGGGGGCAAGAGAGGGGAGAGAGATTGGGGAGAATGTGGGTGTGGGAAAGAACACCTATATATATATATATATATATATATATATATATATATATATATATATACACACACACATATATATATACACATTATATATCTTTACTGGGAACTTTAACAATGTACAGCTCCAGAGTACAAGCCAGTGCAAGCATATGAGAGAGAGAGAGAGAGAGAGAGAGAGAGAGAGAGAGAGAGAGAGAGAGACAGCAAGACAGACAGACAGAGAGCAAGCGAGCGGTAGAGCGAGAAGTAGAGCGCGTGAAAGAGAGATTCACTAATTTGCTTAAATGAGAGAGAGGGAGCTAGAGAGAACAAGAATATTAGATTCAGTGGAGTGAGTGATTTGGTTAAACGAGAGACATGTAAGAGAGAGAAAAGCATGCGAGGGAGAGAAAGAGTAAGTGGAGAAAATTAATTAAACTCAAATATCCTATTTATCTACAGTGAGCAGTCTTTCAGGTGTTCAAATTCTGTGGTGCATCAGGCAAATGCCGACTGGACGTGGAAGTACAGTGATTAGGATGAAGCCTAAAACGCAACAGAACATTACACAGATCAGAAAGTACAGAGAAGGGCTGAGCAGCACAAGAACCAACTGGATGATGTCAACACAAGCATCTGAGAGACCCTTATTTGAATCATAAAAAAATATATTTGCTTCAAACATTTGAAAATACGTATGTGTTATTGTTCATAATCATCTTATTCAGTATTTAACTTGATTGTGCAAAAGTGCAAAACTGCAGCCCCACACAAGCATTTTCATCAACAAATGGAACTGAACCTGTTTGAGAACAGGAGCAGTAAAATAATTTGTAGTCCCCTGGATTCAAAAATACCTTGCAAAAAAAGGTAGCTACATGCTACTGAGGGCCCAGCTAGAATCTGCCTTATATTCCCTTTGAAACTACTGAGTCATGACAGTGACAATGGTGTTGGTGTCATTCAAACAGTTTCCCTGTTGTCTGAATTGATTAAATATTATTATTCTGATATCACATTTAATGCAGAACTAGCACAGTTTTATAAACAATACTGAAAGTTAAATGTTACATACACATGCATGTAATACCTATGTTTATACTGGACTAAAATGATGGTTGCCTTTGCAGAAAGGAAACATATAATTGGGCCATCAGCCCAAGGAGCATATAAAACACCTCAAGGTCAAGTTACGAGCTGCCGTTGTGAGTTCGATAAAAATAAATGTGAAAGCTGCTGTAACTTACGAGATTTTACAAGCGGTGGTTTGTGCTGGATCTGAATGAGCTCTGCATTTTGTGGTGATTGACATGTCTCTCTGGCCAATCAGAGCTCTGCAGGGTTTACACGTCACCATTTAGTACCTACTCGGCACGGTTTGAACCCGGTGCGAACTGGGACTGAAAACTTACCTGATTCCAGGGACCTGATTTGGCCAACGGAAGAGGAAATGAACCGTGCTGAACCGAGTCGAGTCGTATAGGTTCTATGCACTGGAAAAGTACCATTACAGATAGGTGAAGACCCCTGTTCATCTACAGTTAATCTGAAATCAAAATCACTGATAGAGTCTTTGTTCCTCAATAGGCAATGCACTGGCAGGTGACCTTTTTTTTGTGTGTTGATGGTCAGTCCCGTCCTGCTGTATGGTCTCACCACCACAGCAAAGCATGACAAATGTGATCATTAGTGGGGTGAAACGTTGATGTTGGATGAGTAGTTCTGGATTACAAACGCCACCATGAACATTAACACCACTAGCATATATACACGTTATATAACTGTCCAATGTGGAGCCTTTTTAAAATTGTTTTCAAGCCAAAAGACACCAAAAAAGCCTCAGTTTGGATGCTTCGTCAGAGTCAGAGAGCTGGAGCTATAGATTTCAGCTTTGCATTAGGAGCTGAAATTTAAGCATGGGTCAATATTAGTTTCCATAGTCAATAACAGTTTCCATCAAGTGTCATAAATACATCATGTCAGTGACTGCGGATTTCATTACACCCAATTAAGAATGGAAGAAATTTAGCAGATAATAAGCACAATGTAAAAACCAGCTTGTGTGGTGCAACACAATTTGGCAACAAAAAAAAGAAGACCCACCTAGTTCCTTATCCTCTGTTTTGCACATAGAAGCAAACACACCAGCCCCATTTTTCATATGACCTTGGTCGCAGGTCATTCGTTTTCCTGAGCTGCAAAGACTTGCAGCCATTAACCCTCCCCCAAAACCTCAAACTACTTTTCTACATTCCTCAGCCAACAGAGTCTACAGGCCTTATCAGCATTCAAACCCACTACCTGACCCTACAGCTCCTGTACTCTACCAGCACACACAGGCACACACACTAACGTTTATACGATATCAGGACATGCCCTACCGTATGCATTACTATATGTAATACTACACCCCAAAGCAGATATACTTTAACAGCAGTAAACAAGATGGTTCTGTACCTTTACATAATGAAAAATCACAAAGCTGAAGCATTTATGCTTTCTCTTGGTTTTCCACTCAGACAGTTATGTCCTGAAAATGTATGAAAACACACACAGATCGTCTCTTTCTCCCTATCCCTCCCCCATTTGGAGGGGTGTTGGAAGAAAAAAAAAAACAGCTGGAATCACAAGGGACTGCACCAGCACAGTAACACTGCTGCCCACCATGTGATCAAGAATAATAGGTTTCCTGACCTTTACGAAAACAGGAGAGATACATAGCTGAGAAGAGACAGAGAAAGGGAGAGAATATGTCAAAGGCAGGAGGAGAGGGACCGCAGTAAACAAGCCAAAACCTTCATTGATGTTGCTGGGTGTTAGGACTGGCTCTGTTGCAGAATCTGGGTGGGTTCTGTTAAAGCCCAGGCATTTCTGGCAAACGTTTACATGTTTCACTTGTTGGTCTTACAGTAAAGGCTCAGGACAACAAGCGTGTGTGAGATATAAAAACACTGTGCACGCACACACACACACACAGGTCAACCATAACCAATACCACCACCTCCTTGTTTCTACACTTACTGTCCATTCCCTCAGCCCCACTGAACACACAGGAGTACTCTTCTACAATTACAAATTTTGGTCCATCTGTTACTCTGCATATTGCATGTTAGCCCCCTTTCACCTAGTCCTTTAATACTCAACACCCCCACAAAGCAGACCAATGACTGCTGGATCATTCTCAGTGCTGCAGTGCCATTGACATGTTGCTGTTGCGCTAGTATGAGTGGATCAGACACAGCAGTATCTGCTTGAGTGTTTAAAACCACATACCCACACACTGTCCACTCTATTAGAGATATCCTATGCTATGTAAAGTCAGAGACATTTTGCGTTGGTCGTCCTCAAGTCCATCATAACTGGACAGAGGAAGCTGTTGGCTGGATTCCCAGTCCAGCAAACTCTAGCATCACTGCTGTGTCTGATCCACTTCTACCAGTGCAACACACCACCAAGTCAGTGTCACTGTAGCACTGAGGATCACCCACCATCCACATGCTCTGTGGGGTTCCTGTGCATTGAAGAGCAGAGTAAAATCTGGTTAAAGAAGGGTTGCAGTTTTCAGATGGGTCTGCAACTGAAGCACTATAAAACTACTCCTGTATTGTCAGTGGAATTGAGAGAATGAACAGTGGGTGCAGAAACAAGGAGATGGTGGGGGGGTGTATGTGTAAATACACAATTTATCAGCAGACAATAGATATTTATTTTATATTTATTGATATCAGCTAACATCCTGCCACTTGGACACACTGCTCACATATACTTCATTCAATAAAGTTAGCAAGATTAATATTAATATGCTAAATATTAAAATATGAATAAAGCACCTTTTACAAGTTTATACAAAGACAGCATTTTGTGGGTTCTGTTGTCTGTTCTTCTGGATATTGTTATGATTTAAAACAGCTGGGGTAAAATTTCTTGTAAAAACGTGAGGCTTCATCCAGAAAACACCATTCATGCCAAAATGGCTCTACTACATTTAACGCATTTGAAACGACGAAGCACATATCTGTTTAGTTCAATATGCAGCTTCCAGATCACCCTCCTCCAGCCAATAACTGGGCACCAACTCTAAGTGGTTTATGAGCTCTGGAATACGATCCTGTCAAACAAATCTGTGTAAACAAAAGCTGCAATAGAAAATACTGCAAGACAAGTCTAACATTATCAAATTAAGCTTCACCTGGGGATTTTGTTTTGGTGGAAAATGAATAGACAAAAAGCAAACACACCACGAACTGAGTTCTGTGAGTTTGTTTTAATAAAGAGCCAAAGGTTGTGATCACAATGAATTGTTTGTTCTTTTCATAAGCAATCATCCTTAGCCAATAAAAAAAGTGTGTTTGGAGTTTTTAATCAATTAAGGCACCAATATGAGCCAAATAAAGAGTAATAATTTGATTTAAAGTAATGCAGACCGACGTGTAATTATCCCACATCAAGAGTTTCACATTTTTCTTGTACATTACAAGGAATACCACTACAATAACATACAGACATACAACTTCAATGTGGTCTTTTTTCCATATCAGGCGGCCCCAATTCACACACTGTAGGCTGGTCCACAGTCACAAGGGAAAATAAAAAGGGGGCCAGTTGAGCTGGTGCAAGGCACCAGCGACCACAGAGCCATGTTCCTTTACGGTTTGACAAAGTGACTTTGCTGGCAGGAGCAAACTGGCGGCCCACGCTATTTCTGGCAGCAGCGAGTGGGATAATGGAATCAAGCTGTTGGAAATGACTCAGCTCTGCACACACAGGGACCTCAATAACAATTATGAGCCTAGGATTGGGACACGGTCCCCTAAAGAAGTGAAAAGTGTAGGGGGATGGTATCAAAAAGTCATACTATTCCTGAACACTACAGATAGTATTATCCCACTAATTTATGAAGTTTTTTTTAATACACTCATCAGGGACTGAATTAAAATCACTGACAGGTAAAGCGAGTAACAATGATTTTCTTGTTACAGTAGCTGCTGTCAAGTGGTGGGAACAAAGTGAGCAATCAGCTCTCCTCTCGAATTTGATGGTGTTAGAAGCAGGAAAAGTAGGCAATGTAAGGATCCAACTGTGACAGCTAGGAATCCAGATCCAAGAATCACAAAAAGAACAGGTCTTGCATGTTGTTCCTGGTAAACTGTGATTTGTACCTTCCAAACGAAGTACAAGAAAGGACAAGAGACCTTGCAAACATGGTCAAGGGCGCCCTACGCTCACTAATGTGTGTGGGGAGAAATGAGAGAAAGAAATATACATGCAACATCACTAGGAATTCAGCTAGAAAGCAAGTTACCTATCCAGAAGGTTCAAAGATGACAACTCAGTTGATTATTGCAATTCTTTGCACTCCAATTAACAAGCTACAATTTCATAATAAACACTGAAGAACCTTGCTAAATGATTAACATTTATTTAAATTAATTTAATAACTGTGAAGCCATTTTACTGTAGCACCAATCAAAATGCTGTAAACGTAGCAAGGCGGCACATCTACCTCAAATTTATCTCATGAGAGTGTCTTTACTTTTTAACCAGAGGCCATTTAACCGAATTTCCAGCAGGCTGCCTGTGGGAGAGTTCGAATGACCTCAGGGTTTCGTGAAATTGGCCTGAGGGAGCATTGTTACAATTTTGACACCAAAAAGAACGGAAAAGGAGGGATGAAGGAATGGGGGGGAGGGGGGGTTGTTGTGAAGAGAGTGAGACAGAGACACACAGACAGTCAGAGAGAAGATCACATTAGCCCTGACATGGCTCGTCCTTGAAGTGCTCTGCAACAGCTGGGACAGTTGTGGAAAGTGTAGCCTGCCACCTTTATATCCAGCCCCAGATGTGCAATCTCACACAAGCACTGATAGCGTCCACTCTGAGGCCTACAGAGAGATGTAAACACTCTCAGCCCCTGAGGCCTGCTCACTTCTAGTCGACAACCCGAGGCGGGAAGAGAGCCCCGAACCCACACTCCAGCAAATGTAATATTACAGACTAGTGCAAACCTCAGACAATTCTCCTCAGACAATGATCTATTCTCTGTTTTGTGGTAGCATTTATTAGTAAGAACATAATACATATTGCAGATCAACAGACGACTGACAGATGTGTTCTAATACCACTTTCCCACAAGTTAACACATTTCTGGAGACTTCATGAAATGTCCGTCTCATGCTTTGATCAAACATACTACAAGGACCAAGCACCACAGCATCATTCTGCCCGTCTAAAGACCCCTGTTCAGAACGGACAGTTTCAGCGCCTGTTTCTTTAAATGACAGTAAGCCACTGCTTAGCCTGGCCCAAAAGCATAGTGTGGAAGTGCAGCTCTGATTTTAGCCATTTTCGCTCATTATTTCTTGTGTTTTCATGTTTATAGTTTTTGTTCAGCGCTTTTATGTCTCAGTGCTCATTTTTTCCATTTAACCGTGTTCTTGTTTTTGTGTTTTCATATAAAGGTGTGTCCAGCACTGTGATTGGAGACACTCAGACAAGGCAGGACTATTGTAAAATGTCAGCACTTTAGGTACAAAGCAGAGCAAAATATGAACAGCTCATTTTATCCCACTTATTTTGATTCGCTGGATGGTCTTGTTTCACATTTTGTGGGTTGGGGGGCACTGAATGCAAGCACTGAATGTTTTTATGAAGAAATAGGTAAGGTTCAGGTGAGGAACACAATGTTTAGCACTGGAAACTGCAGAACAGGAGAACCAGAAAGAGTTGAAACATCTAAACCATCCCTTGCAGTTTCTAAAGATGATTCCAACAACGTGGAATGCAAACTCTACAGACTGTGTTTTTCTTAAGCTACAACACTGAATACGATGAAACATTTTTGAGGAGTTGTCATGTTATATGTTGAAGATAACTGGGTGGCACATTAAAACAATGGGAAAGGAAAACTGAACACAATTCATGGGCACTGCACCTAATAAACAGACCCCTTTTGTTATTTTTCCTGGCCAAAGGCGGCATAATTTATTCCTCATCAAAAATTGGCATGCTGGTGCTGCAGGGACTGTTAGCTTAGGGCAAAAATAAACACCCCTGCAAGAGCAGCATGTGTGTGCGCATGTGTGAAATCAGAGTTGGAGATTACTGCTGGACTGGAACTAAATATAGAGTTAGAAGTAAGAAAACTTTCTAAATCCTTCTGAAGGTGTTGAGTACAGAGAGAAAGCTTTAGGGCTCACCTGAAGGCATCCCCCACAATCTCCACCTCGCTGTCTGTTGAAGTGACGTTGATTTCCTCACTGGCCGGAACAGGAGGGGCAGGGGTAGCTTCGATCACCACAACATCTTCATCCAGTGGACCTGGCACACAAAAAATTCCTTCAGTTTAAGGCTGCACAATAACGCAAATGTTAAAGTTACTCTACAATTTCTATGCAAAAGCACTGTATCAGGAACAAAACATTTCATTCATGGGCACAAGGCGGGAACACACCCTGGAGGGGGCACCAGTCGTTCAGAGGGCGACACACACTCACACCCATGGACACTTGAGTTGCCAATTCACCTACCAATGTGTGTTTTTGGAGCGTGGGAGGAAACCGGAGCACCCGGAAGAAACCCACGCAGACACAGGGAGAACACACCACACTCCTCACAGACAGTCACCCGGAGGAAACCCACGCAGACACAGGGAGAACACACCACACTCCTCACAGACAGGTACCCGGAGGAAACCCACGCAGACACAGAGAGAACACACCACACTCCTCACAGATAGTCACCCGGAGCGGGACTCAAACCCAAACTTCCAGGTCCCTGGACCTGTGACAGAGACACGTCCTGCTGCACCACCGTGCCACCCATGATATTTCAATTTTACCTAATTATTACAAATTGTATCTTAGTAAATTAAATTAGTATATAGTCTTATATAAAATCCTTGCTGGCTTATTATTGCAACACAGTATGAAGGAAACTGCTACAGAACACAATGACAAGCAAAGCAAGCATCGGTCGTCTCAAATGTCCCAAAGACCACCATTTGTTTTTACACAATTTTCCATTCTATTATTTAATGATCCTTTACAATTGAGCAAGCCGCTGTGTTACTGTGCCTTTAATTGCACAGACTTGAACTGCACCAAAAGAGTTTGATTTGCCATATGATATGATCCCTTTATAAATATAAATGTGGGTCAGCGTTAGCTCTTAGGAGAATGTAAAGGCACCACATTTGCATGACAGGGCTTTATTTTAAGATCACAGGGTGGTACAAACAACATCCAACAGAATACTCTGGAGTTTCTGAACCACCAAGAGACACAGACAGACACACACCATGGGAAATGATGTGCTCATCCTTTCATGTATTCATTCCCATCTTCTGTACCTTCCTCTCTCCACATGATTCCACAACAAAGCAGCAGGTATCCATCTCCTCTTAGAATAAACACTGTAGCCCTGTACGTGTGACCGAGAAGACACAGTTGTTGAACTGCAGCTGGTTTCAGTACAGCTGTAGAGCTAGTGTGTGTTTTGAGCCAGTGAGTGCATATGTAGGTCACACAAAGCTGCTCTTCGCTGTTTGCAGATGATGACTTTGGTACAAGCTGGCTTCTGATTGGTTCCCTGTCCCTCATCTCTCCTCCAAGCTTACACTAGGGGTTAGATCCATGACGGCTCGACATGAACACAGACTCATGCAGGCACAGGGAGTATAGAGCAATCAGGAGTTCCAGAGTAGATAACACAAATATTTCATTTAGTACACAAACCAACCCTTGGAACAGTGTATATCTGGTTTTAAAAATGTGATAAATCTGGAATCTCATTTACATTTTAAATAAAACTTAATATATAAACACTTAGTTTTTGTCATCAAAAACTCCGGACAACTCTAACTAAAAGGCTGGTTTATATCTATGCTTATTTCCAAATAAACGTTCTCTGGATCACAACACAAATGTCATACGCAAACCCACGTACAGGTGAGAGTCAACATACTTTAACTTTGCATGTTTGCACTAGGGGGCAGCATCAAAGACAAAGTATAAACCAGCAACAAAAAAGAAAATCAAAGAAAAACACTGGAAAAATATAGACATTCTGTCTTTCACACTTTAACCGAGGATAACGCCACACCTTTTCTGATCCACAAACAGATCCATATTTATTCTAGTTCTGGTTGTTAGTGCAGAGTACTGTTTATGTCTCATGACCAAGGCTTCTGTGGATCTGACGCACAAGTCTGCAGAGCGGCACATAACGTAGTGGAGCTTCTGGAGGCGTGCACATCAATGAACCCATGAGCCTCATTCTGTTACGCTAACCCATGATCCTGAAGCCTTTCACATCAAATCATGGGAACAGGCTTTTTCCGTTTCTTAATGATGTAATCATTTAATTCTGCTAACACTTCTTGAAGTTTAGCTTAATCAATTCTCAAAGATCCTCACACATACTGAACACTCACATTAACAGAGAATCTGTCTGGCGTTTGATAAACATTTGAACAAAACAATACTAGTTTAAATCTCTTCCCAGAACTATTTCAAATGAACAGCACCTCACTTTCCAGTAGCACACGCTGTGTTACAGTATTTGTGCTGGTGTGTGTATTGAGGTAGAAGCTCGTGGCTCTGGTGAGTACCAGCCTCCTCCTGGGAGTGTTGTTAAGGTAGTGTAATCTACAGAGTCCTGCTGCTTAGCACCTTCCGCTCTCCTCTTCTCAGGCAGGCAAACCACCAAACGCCACGGTTATGAGAAGCCGGCGGATGTGCTAGATTATCATATCGCTTTAAAACGTAATACATATTCATGCTTTCATTTCCACAAGTGAAAAGGTTATGATTTGTTCTTGAAACAATGCATCAGATGTGCAAATGGAACTCATTTTTTAGACGACCTTGCCAGTGTGAAATATCTAAATTCCATCTAAATCTAGGGCTGCATAAGAGAGAGGAGAGAACTGTGTAATGCAGACGCACCTTCAAACTAATCACGAAGTTGTTTACCATATGCTGGACACTTATGAGGTGATTTTGTGGTTTTAATGAATTGAAAGGCATACTGCAATCGGATTATATAACTGTCACAGTGTCTTGTTCATGTCATGCAGCAAGAGTGGGATGCAGCCCAATTAAACAGGGGTACTTGTGCTCTATAATGAAACTGGTCAGTGTTTTTAAATCACTGACAACATCCACAATAGACTTAGAACAGAAACAAACTGCAATGTGAGCCAACAGTCGGGCCGTTCTCATTCCCGTGTATCTGTGTTTTAACCGCCCTGTTTGCAGGATGAGGGTGTGGGCTACAAGGCATCCTCCAGAAGCACTAAAAGGGGGGCACAACCTGAGGGAAAAGCCCTCAGCTCCCAGTGAAGCTCCAGAGCACAGCAGTCCTCTCCACCCACCTACTTCCCAAGATACACACACACACACAGTCTTAACTTTCCCCCAATACTCCAACACGATCTGAAGATTTCTAACTTGAGGGGGAATGTAATTCACAGCAGAAAAAGAGTGCCATAATAAGGAAAATTCATTTTACTCGTCTTTATGGCGTTCTCACACAAGAAAGTCTGGACCAAATTCTGAACCGAGGTATACATAACTGTATACATTTGGTCCAATAAATTTCAGATTTACACTGATTAACTGATATTTACTCATTCATTCATTGTCTGTAATGAACCTTGGTCCGGAACCTATCCACAATCATTGAGCACAAGGCAGGAACACATCCTGGAGGGGGCGCCAGTCCCCCACAGGGCGACACACATTCACTCACACGCTTTTGAATCGCCAATCCACCTACCAACGTGTTTTTGGACCGTGGGAGGAAACCGGAGCAGCCAGAGGACACCTACACGACACAGGGAGAACACACCAAACTCCTCCCTGGAGCTGTGTGACTGCGACACTACCTGCTGCGCCACCGTGTCGCCCATGAACTGATATGAACTTAACTGTTATGAACAGATACATTTCTACATGCATTTACTGTCGTCTGCGTTTTGGCCTCCCATCCACAGGAAAACGGCATTTTAGGTCACTGACTGAAAACAGAGGTCACCATGGTGGAGATTTTTGAAAACGGCATTGTCACTGTTCTCGTGAGGATGAAAGCAAATGGAGGTTTTCGGAAACACTGCCATCACACAGCGTGCCTGTCTCTGGCTGAAATGCAAATGTCTTTAGTCCCTCTATACTGAGGTACATAAGTCAATAAACTACAGCGTACAAGCAGCTAGCACTAGATTTCAGATTCCCATATATGAATATATATAAATGCCTTAGAAATGTACTATTATGGTCTAGATTCAGTCATTTTAGGACTTGCGTAGTGCACAACATAGGAAGTATAGTGATTTGGGATCAACACCTGTGTTTCTCTCATGTGTCGTGCTGTTTAGATGCCTCTCAAACCATGAATCCCAACTGGACTGGCGTCAACAATTTTGTTGGCCTATTCACATACACAGTGATCTGTGAACTCTGGGGGGGAAATAATGTGCTCTTCATGGCTGTCAGGCAGCAAACGAATCACGTCAGAATTCTTAAATATCTATAGGCTTTAAAATAAATAAATAAATAAATAGCTTGTTCATTCCTTCCATTACTGGTCACAGAGCTTCACTAACTCAGAGGATGAAACAACTCAGTTCAGTGCTTGGCTCTTGAGAAATAAGTATTAAATAAATATTAAATATTTAGCATTTTTGCTACCAAAGTTGTGTCAGTGCTCTAGGCTCTGACAGTGCAAGGCTGTGCGCTATAACTGACAGCAGCACATCACCAGATGTTTTAAGCCCGCGGTTCTGAAACCTGCCTCTTTTTTCCTCCCTCAAACACACCCAGTTCAACTGAGGGTGGGCTTGGTAAGGTGTTGATTAGTTGGATAATGTGTGTTAGAATGGGGAATACATTAAAGGGGGAGCATATGAATAGCTTGACAACATGGAATAAATCAAGCCATCCTGGTTTTGAGAGTGACAAGATTAAACCAGCGTTGTTAGCATTAGCATGGAAAAATATATGTACTGATTAAACACAGCAAAAATGAGTGTGAGAAAATGGCAAAAATTAGAGTGTATATAAGTACATATATATATATACACACACATCAACCAAGGTAGATTCTATTTAATAGTTTCAGCCATGTACACCATATTAAGGCCAACATTTCTTGACACAGTGTTCCCTATAAAGCAGCTCATAGTCTTCTAGACAGTCTTCTAAACAGAGAGAGAAAGAAAAAAAAGGGGGACTGATAATGCATGTTGTGTCCTCTAGGGCTAAAACAGGCAGGCTTCATGACTTCAGGGAGGCACAAGATTTTCACACGTCTCTGCAGGTCTACAGGGTGTGATGTATGCACAAGCGTTTGCACGAGTGTGCATGCAATGGCACTCGGGCCGCAGTGAGAGAAAACCACATTCGTTTGGGTAAACTTACTTAGTACTGTAGTCAAAGAACAGCAGGGAGAATGGTAGGAGGGTTGTTGCTATTGCTCAACAGGAAACACACACACATACATAAATACACATACACACACACACACTGCCACGCGTGAGGAATGCAGAGACATTGCTGATACTGTTTTTCCATTCCATTTTTCTGTGGTCTTCGTTTTAGAGCTTCAGAGCAGAGCCATACTCTAGAATTTCATTATCACACACACATTAATGAGGACTGAATTAAGCTCTGGCTTCTGATGTTTGTAGAGCACCAATCTCTAAATATAAAACGACCTTTATACGAAAAACAGCCCATAGAAAGACTGAAAAAAGGGGAAAAAAAAGCTGGCATTCGATACCGGAATAGCAAAGAGTCAGCAACTTCTACTTCTCCGATTGCCCGTACTGAGCACGTGAACAGGAGAGTTAAAGTGTGTGTGTCACGTAAACAGGGAGAGACAGAGAGCAAGCGCGATAGAGCTAGAGAAGGTAAAAGAACACAAGAGCCAGAAATGAAAGTGAGGGTGACGAGAAACTAAGATTAAGTGACAGAGAAAACGTGAGACCAACTGACAGAAGGATTGTGTGCCATAGATTTTTCCCCTGATACTGATCTCTCTCTTTTTTTTTTTTTTTTTTTTAATCATTAACACCACCCATCGCAGAAAAGAATTGAACCAGTGAGTGTCACATCTGCGCTTTATCATGATACATACACAACTCAGACATCAGGCAGGAAATCTTCCAGATTAAAAATATTTAAGGTTTCTTGCTTTTTATTTAACTAAAATAACAAGAAATTATAATGCATTACAGTGCATAAGAAGTGAATTATAATCTAATGAATTTTCCCTGTTGCAAGATTCATAATCTAACATTTAGTGCAAATATTACTGCAGCAGTCACACAGCTCCAGGGACCTGAAGGTTGTGGGTTTGAGTCCCGCTCCGGGTGACTGTCTGTGAGGAGTGTGGTGTGTTCTGTCTGTGTCTGCGTGGGTTTCCTCCAGGTGACTGTCTGTGAGGAGTGTGGTGTGTTCTCCCTGTGTCTGCGTGGGTTTCCTCCGGGTGACTGTCTGTGAGGAGTGTGGTGTGTTTTCCCTGTGTCTGCGTGGGTTTCCACCAGGTGACTGTCTTTGAGGCGTGTTTTCCCTGTGTCTGCGTGGGTTTCCTCTGGGTGACTGTCTGTGAGGAGTGTGGTGTGTTCTCCCTGTGTCCGCGTGGGTTTCCTCTGGGTGCTCCGGTTTTCTCCCACGCTCCAAAAACACACATTGGCAGGTGGATTGGCGAGTGACTGTGTGTGTTGCCCTGTGAAGGACTGGCGCCTCCTCCATTGTGTGTTCCCGCCTTGTGCCCAATGATTCCAGGTAGGCTCTCGACCCTGAACTGGATAAGTGCTTACAGATAATGAATGAATGAATATTACTGCATACTGTGACTGCACAAAATCATGAAGGAATGAATAATTCATTATATCACACAAGCCTAACTGAAAGTGTGTCTTAAAAATAAAACCCCCTGAGCATTTATTGAGACTGGGGTAAAGTGGGGGCAAACACTCATCAATGCAAACTGTGTCCTTACACTGCACTGAAGCAAATTTAACAACAGGAAATTCTGGCCTTTTCTCTTGCAACATATTCGCTGTTGAGAGGGAATACAACTGAACCAACAGGAATGCTTAAAAAGAATGCAGCAACTCTTTCCCACTGGTGTTCGGGTCTTAAACCTGAAACCTGTAAATGAACTAATGATATTCAACATCATCCTCAACAATCTGTCAGAGAAAAGAGCTTTTCTCAAATTTAAGAGGAGCCACGGGCAAAGGTTTCACATTTAATAATCAGCGTTACTCGATGTTCTCAAATCAGCTTATTGTGACCTAACATCCCACTCATCTGGGTTCATTTTCCAACGTAAAAATCATCCTGTTTGTACATTATCTGAGAAACGGAATGAAATGGGATGTCACATTTATTGAACTATTATATTTCAGTATTAACTCTGAGGCAATGTAGCTCGATATTAAAGAGCCCATATCACTGAAAACTACACAGACATTCTGAAAACACTATGAAAAATGTTCAAATAAAGACAACGCAGAAAGGTGCACTGTTATTTGTGATTTCGAGGCATTTACACTGCTGCTCATCGTCTGTAGTTTAATGCCATCCATTAGTGTTTTCATTCATTCATTGTCTGTAACTCTTATCCAGTTCAGGGTCACTGTGTGTCCAGAGCCTACCTGGAATCATTGGGCGCAAGGCGGGAATACACCCTGGAGGGGGCGCCAGTCCTTTACAGGGCAACACACACATTCACTCACACCTACGAACACTTGAGTCGCCAATCCACCTACCAACGTGTTTTTTTTTTTTTTTTTGGACTGTGGGAGGAAACCCATGCAGACACAGAGAGAACACACCACACTCCTCACAGACAGTCACTCGGAGCGGGACTCGAACCCACAACCTCCAGGTCCCTGGAGCTGTGCGAATGCGACACCTACCTGCTACTGCACCACTGTGCCGCCCCTCATTCATGTTTTATGAATATTATTTCTAAATCTGCCTTTAATGCATAGTTACAATACGATCTATCATCTTCCACTGGCATTGACCAGATACGGACACTATGTTATTGAATCTGTCGCCTCTGATTTACTTCCAAAAATCCAGCTCACAATATCATCAATAATGGCAGATGGTCTAAAATACAGAAAGTAAACTGATGTTAAAGACGCCATAAATACAATCTAAGGAAAGTCAAGGAAAGGAAAGCCACAGGAGGACTATCCTATAATACATTAACAAAAACATTTTTAAATTGAGAGCCCCTCCCGAACAACTACAACTTTTTTTATAATTTTTTTTTAAGATAAGGCGAGGCAAACATGGATCAGTGAGGGGAAATCTACCACTGAACATGCCTCTCATTTTTATCATTCCTTTCAACAAGAAAACAGGCTTGGCTGATCATGTTGCTCTTCTTTCAGGCTCAGTTTTCAAAGGCTTCTTTATACATGCCTGCTAGTGGCAGAGATGCCGAGGTCTACAGGTGAATGACACTGCCTAAAACGTGTATTCGCTTTCTATATTATATCATTGTCTAAAGAGGGTAGGCTCTATGTGGTGTGTATGAATGTACTGCAAAGGTCATAAATAGCATCTTCCACATGGTGGAAACTTGAGTACAGATTACATTTGATTACCTACGTTTTCTTTTTATTCCCTTGCATCTGCCCTATTTCTCCCCACTGTGTTTGCTACTTGTATTGTTAATTTGTATTTATATCCTTGGGTCTATTACTTTTCTAGTGTGTGCTATTTTTATGAGCATTGTACAGTGGCTTTGATTCTGTGAAAAGCACATTATGAACATAAATAATTATGTTTTGCATTTTTTCCAGCAAGAACAAGGTTATTCTGAGATCTGTGAAGCCCAGCCCTTCTATTTGACATGCCTGGACGCTCCTGACATTCCTGATCTTCGGCTTATGCTAGTAATGAGTGCAGCAAACAGCTGGACAAGAACAGCACTGTGATGAGGGAGAGTGCACTCAGCTGACCGCTGCAGCAGTTTCTTCTTAAAGAGGTTTGTCCTGAGTTAGAACAGGATTAGGATTTACAGGGAAGAATGGTGTAACTGTTGGTGTGATGGTGCAGAGTGCTGTAGTACTACATGGTTTTGTTTACCTTTAATGCAATTGCATCAAAGACACAGTAAGAGTTGTTTTTAGATGTTTTACGGAAGCTAGAGGGTTAATAAAGCTAACATATAATGAAAGCCTATATCACCACCAGGTAGCGTCATTAAACACTATTCGTTTATCCTGACACATTTTTTAAAAAAATACTGGTTAAATTGAATCACTGGCTACTCAAACAACAGGAATGACTCATCAGATGGGGGTGATAGCATGCTGAAAAGTTCATAAGGTACTCATCTTTTGCCTCTTTTCTCTAGACAAAAGAGTGAAATTAAATTGATGAATTCAACACTGTTATTGCTTATATTTCTCCTTGCTGCGTACCATGACTCATGTAGCAAACAGACCTGTTTATGTGATTTCTGATTCTTTCACCGCATTCCCTCTACTACCTTTTCAAACATCTGTGCTGCTAAGGCAGGTGAAGTAAGGGAAACGCAAGAGCCATTCACCTGAGGCCACGACGTTGCTGCTCGGCTGGCTCCCGCCGCTGCTGCTCACGCCCACGTACAGCTCGTCCTCGCCCTCTGTGGAGGAGGATGAGGAGGACGAGGAGGACACCTCCTCGCTGGAGCTGCTGGTGCTGTGTAAGAGAGCATACTTCCTCCGTGCAATCACCTCCCTCTTTTTCCGCTGCAAGAGCATGCGCTCCTTTTGCTTCGGAGTCCGCTGAGCTCCGCCCCCAGCCCCGCCTTTCACACAGCGCTTCCTGTTGATTGGCCGCCGCGAGCTTAGGCATGGCTGCTTCACGGGATTGGCTTCAGGGTCAAGTCGTGCCCATTTATGGGACCTGCTGGCACGAGTTCGGCTCATTAAGGGTCGTATACCCACCGCTGCACCAGGTCCAGCCCCGGCGCTTACTGCTGAAGCTGGACCGGAGGCCTTGAGTTGCTGTTGCTGCTGTCGGGCTACTGCGGGTCCATCCGCAGGCCCTCTGTCCTCTTCTGAGCTAAGAGTGTCCGAATCACCAAAACGTAAGCTAGAGGAGGGTGAAGAAGCACAGTCACTAAATGAAGATTCAGGGTTCCTGTCGTCCTCGCTGCGCGCCTCCAATAGAGCCGCCCTGTGGCGAGGAGGAGGCAGCGAGGCTTCGCTAACATGTCCTTCCTTCAGGGCACAGTCCGAGGGTCCTGCCTGTTGGCTCTTGCGCTTTTTGCGCCCAGAAAAGCCCCTGTCAGAGTCTCTGCGAACCCCAGCATCTCGCAGGGATCTGTGTCTAGTCTCGCTGCACAGAGGAGCGAACTCACTGCCCGCCTTTCCGATCACTTCCATCTCCGCCGGAAAGCTTTTGGCAGTGTCCATGGGCTCTGGGTTTCCCAAAGGCCCTTTCAGGGGCTCCTGTTTGCGGCGTGCGTCTGGTGGGACCTCGCTCTTCATTGTGATTGACCCACGCAGGAGGGGAACTGAAGACCAATTCAGCAGCTCCTATGTGTCCATGAGCAGCCTGGCAAGTCCACAACTGCAGGCAGAAGAAAAGAAAAGAAAAAAAAAAAGAATGAGATTCAGAATCATTTCTCTCTCACATATACACTTTGATTCACTTCAACTTCTGCACGCTAAATACATGGGATGGATCCTCCAATATATATCTCAAGTGAGAAATGCCTTCATGTAGTGATTTCCAAAGTTCATTATTTGGTCTAAAACTATACGGTAATATCTCAAATCATTTTTCAACAAATAGTCCCATCTGTTAAGTTCTATGTTAAAGCAACAGTAGGTAAGATATTCTTCCCTACCCTCCTCCAAAAGTTACATAGTGCAGTTTCGGCAGCACTGAACTCAAGTACCAACAATAGAAGCTATATTATCCCTCTTACAGTTCAGTGGAATGATGGAATTCACAATGATTTTGAAGCTGTAGGTTTTAAGTTAAAAAAAACAAACCACTACCCTACTATTAGTGTCCCTTTAAGAAATGTTTGAGACCTTAAAATGGAACCATGGTGATTTGCCTTAGTCACAGTGATCTTTCAGTAGCATAGAAATACTAAACAAAAGAGTGGATATTTTGTACCGACGAATATAAATCCACAAGTCTAATCCCAACATAAATACACATAATACACAAATATTGAGGCCACAGTTAAAAGAGAACTAAAGAAACAAAGTCTGAACCTATCACTGTCCTTTATGGTAAATGGGGCAATGAATGCAACATTAAAAAAAGGCATGATTCTATTGAGTTAACCATGCAAACGCTAAGGCTGACTCAGTTAGCGTTTATTTTCTCATGCGTTCCTGGCACAGTATGAATCAGTCTGAATAGTAAATCCTGATCTCAATGCTGCTCAGCCTGTAATAAAAGAAAAGGGAATCGTGAATAAGGTAAGGTCATCCTGGCTTTTCATACCAAGGGAAAACAAACAGGCCCACACCTAATGCCTCCTGCACATTACTAATGTAATAAACCTAGCAAGCACGGGCTAATGGAGCTGGGGACATTACAAGCCTCATTTTCTATCAGCTTTGCTTTACTCTCTACAACACGCAGGAAAAGCCTCCCTCTTTCACACAACGTGGGGAGTAATCACTGTTTTGAAGGTGAAATATCAACGCATGCCATATATGAGCTTTTTTTAGTCCTTATCCTTCCATAAACCCACAATACTCGCTCAGGTCCGGGCTGAAAGAGAGAAGGCCAATTAAACTGTTCCAGGATTAAAGGCTTAAAAAAGGGCTACTTGCATTAAGGGTATTAAGGCGTCAGTGAGCGACCAGCGTGATTACAAAATGACTTCTACAAACCCTCTTCCTGTTCTTCTCATGACAATCTCCCATTTCTCCCCTTTGCCATTTTCATACGGTACATTTCACTCTTTAATCATAATCTCAGTGTAATTTATCTCATTCCTCCTCTATTCATCACTCACTGCCCCCTCACTGTTACTCTTTTCAACGCTGAGAAAATCCAATATCACCATATATGCTCAGAATGAAGCGCAGCCAAACGGTATCAGTTTATATTTAAAGATGTTCGTTGTCATAAAATAATAGCCCACCAGCTAAAGGCATTTTAAATGGTGCATGATATGCTTCAATATTTTGTTTATGGTTCTGAACTGACAAAATGTAACAGCACAAAATTAGGGCCATGTTTTGACACAAAGATAATGACATAATGGGTTGTTGTTGGCCGTCTAAAATTGGACTACATCTGTCTTTTTATACACGTTTATGCACTCGTTCAGTATGAGCAATAATTTATTACAGTAATGATAGTCAAACATTACCCACCTCTAGTTTAATCATAATCCCATCATAATAAAACACATCTCTCCCCCATTCAGCAGCATCATTTTAAGCCCAGCGCCCCTCCCTGATGTGAACCCGGCACCAAATGGGGTCTGGACCAAAATCTCTTACGCCTCAGTGCAGCCACAGCAAGGCCCAGCGTTTCTACGTCTTTAAATTATGAAAGCAGCCATCTGTTTAAAGAGGCATATCATTCCTGTTTATTTACTCATTTCTTGGTGTGGTGGCAGGAAATCGTGCCTAAACACAGCTGCCTTATTTGCAAAAAAATTAGAGGAGGGCAATACAAGTTTATGTTTATATTCGAGATAAATCAGGTCACAGTTTTTTTTGCAAATATCAAAGACAGCGTCAACAAATATCCACAGGTCACTATGCCCAATGCCAAGCTTGGCTAGAGGGGTATAAACCCTTCCAACATCAGGCTTTTGAACCGATTGAGCTCCATCCAATACCTTTAGGGAGATTTGGGGTGGCGTTTGGTGCACAGAACTAATCCGACTTCAGCACGTGACCTCACTAATATCCTCCAGGCCGAATGCATTCAGCTCATCACAGCAATTTTCCAAAACAAAGCGTAAAACATTCTCAGAAGAGTACAGTCTGTTACTGAAGGGGGTATATGATCCCTTTCATTACACTTCATTTCAAAAGACACGTTAAAAGAGGTGTCTACAATCAGAAATGTCTTTAAAAGCTATAAGTTCCACCTTAAGCAAACAGATTCCCATATGGAAAGCCTCTGGAATAATACTGACCTTGTGGATGATGATATACAATTGCAGCTATAAAATGAACACAGCTAAGCAGCTCCACGAATGGAAATCGCGCCACTGCTGTTTTTAATAATGTTTGCCATTCAGACAGAGAGAAATGATCATATATCTGTGTTTTAAAAATGTCAGAGCGGACAGAGTATTAAGGTGAAAAGGGAATTTAATGTAGGGAGGATTTAAATGCAAAAAGCAAATAAAAATCGGTGCCTAAATAATGAAAAAGCACTCCCGTGTACTTTCAGTGTCCAGAACAGAGTTAACCCTAAACCTACACAGATATTCAACGGTGAGACGAGGTTTACTCCATTCCTGAGAAACCAGCTTTTAATCTTTAAAATAAAATTTCCCCTAACAGAGTAACAGCTCATGGTCATAGCATTTAGCAGGAGGATGTGATGATTTTCATCTGATTTGCAATTCAAATAATGGAAAACAACCATAGCACAATTATAATTGCAGCCAGTCCAAGAGTCAGCATTAAAAAGGTCAGTAAAATAATTTAAATACACTTCATACAGACCCACACAGCCAACAGATTACGCATATCGCTCAAAGTGTCAGGACTGGAATGTCATAAGAGCTCAGACCCAATGCCCTTAGCTAAGAGATCATAATAAGCTTCTGATCCCCCAGTGTTTGAAGCTGCAGAGCTCTATAAGTAGGCCTGTGCCTGCAAAGAGATCAGGGCTATGAAGGGGGAAAAAAACCCTCTGCTTTTCACACAAATCACATACATTTCTCACTATTTATGAGCATGTGACCTTCCTACAATTTGATGGCAAGAATGCAGTAAAACATTTAACATGGGACACACTGTCACTGACCTTTATACCAAACATGTTGACTGTTTTTGTTTTTGTCACTTCTCTTTTAGGAGACACAGTTTTTCCACAAGGTTTCACAGTTCTGTGGCCTTAATGTCTGTGTCATGCTTTGGACGATATAACACAGGGATCAAACAACACAACGCTGCTCTAACAGCCCTTTTCAGAACGAACAATTTCAGCGACTGTTCCTTTAAACGAGAATGAGCCTCTGTTTACTCCAAACGCCAGAGAGCTCAGCGCGGAGGAATCGCTGGTTTTTGGTCATTTTCGCTCAGTTCTCTTTTTACTTAGTATTTAATCATTATTCTTATGTCTCCATGCGCTTTGGGTTTACTTCGTCTTTGGGCTCTGACTGGGTCTGTAATGTGCATGCCATCTACATAAGATGCAGCTGAAAACACAGACATAAGCCTTATTCTGACAGGATTAGTTTTACCTGAGGAACTGGGGTCAAGTAATAATTACTAGAGTATCTCAGTAGTTTTAACCCCGCCTGACAAGACTAGTTCAGTTATTTCCCCCACCACACACTTCCATTTCAAAAAGATTCCAGAGATTTCTACCTACTGTAAAACAAGCAGTACAAATAAACCTAGGTTGCATTAATCCAGTGTGAATTGATGTGCTGGTGAACATTCCGTCATATCTCAACGTAACAGTCTTTTTCTGGCTTTCTTGAGAAACGAAGAGCTAAAGGAGGCATCTAATGATGAAACAGCTCAAATACTAGGCCATACTCAGCTGCTGAACAACACACTACACTCAAATCCACAAAACAACGTAAAGGATCACTCAGCAGAGAGAAATTTCCGGTAACTGTAGGTATGTTTGGTGCATAAGTGTTATGCATGTGTATTTTTCTCATTAAGTCATGGTTAAATGGTTTATAACATCAGATATTATAACTGCGTGAAGTTTAGTGATTTTTTTTGCCACCACCTCATCCATTATTTGTTATGAAGGACTAAGATAAGGTCATCGAGGTATGGATTTTTTTTTTTTTTTGGTTGGTGGCCTGTTCTTAGAAGAGTAGTGACAGTGTCTGAAAACTCCATTAGTTCTGCTGTGTATGATCCACACAGTGTGATGACAATGTGAGAATAAAGTAGCCATTCGCATCTGTTATATACACCAAGATTTCTTATCTCCAATGCAAATCCACTGTTAATAAATCCACCCCTCCCCCCAACGGTGTTCGGAAACTCTAATAGGCGTCTTGCATGTGACGTAGAAGTTAACGTTAGCTTGACTTGCTAAACTCGGTGCTCAGATTATACTCGGCTACGTAGCTGCATTACGGAGGTTTATAGTGTCGGATGAATTCGAGTTCGACTTCGATCACATTTACAAGAATAACGGTACCTCTAAATTTGAGTTTAGCTTATTGCTAGGCTATTGTCATGAATAATGTTGGTTATTTAGCTAGCTAGATACTGTCATAACGTTTTTCCGTGGCGTTGTTCAGCTGTTGTCCACCGGTTGCATTCAAGAATTTCCGTAACGAGCTCGGGTTTTTCCATCAATTTAATAAAATTGTCAGGTTTTAAAACAAATTAAGCTGCTATTTCCATTTTAATTCATACTTATATCTGTCAGTAACTACAATAATGTGAAATATTCATGGAGGTCCATTAAGTGGTGCTTAGCCTTTAATGTGGATTGTCTATGACAAATTAAAACCTGATATTTTCTTGCTGGTCAGGTTTATTTTGACCTTCTCCTTAAAATGGCATCCACTCTAAGAATGAACTTGAGCAAAAGAACATTTACAGAGATTAAATTTAATTGGTGTTTTTGGACTTTAAAATCGTTCTTTCAAATGGGGACTAAAGCATTTTGCCCATTACTTATTTAAACCAGGCTGGTAACGGCTAAATACAATTCTAGTTTAGAGGCAATATATCATCTATCATATGTTCATTATTTGTGAGGTATATTTCTATATTATTAAAGCAGTATTTGAGTATGTCAATATCACAGTAAACTGATACAGAAACCATGTATCTGGACTACCACATCTTCCATTAGTAGTGTGGCAGTATAAAAGGTTATAATAATAGATGCCACTAGTGACTCTAGAGAAACGAGTGCTATCCCATGCTCCTCTGGGGTTCAACCTGCAATGTGCCGCTGAGCCGTGAAGCAAAGTGCAAGCAACCCCCCCGAGGGCTCCACAGCAGCAACACCCCCTGGCACCAAAGGTAGATACAGATTTCAGAACATAGAGGATTGCGAGAGACTGTTTTAATTCCATCCCCAAGGATCAATGACTAGATCCTATAGATGCTGCGCTACCTTGCTATTAGCACAATGACAGTGTGGGAGCATTCTGTCACATACCAATTACACCGACACACAAAGCTGTCAGGATAAAACTTTCACTCTCAAATGTTATTATAGTTTGACAATGGCAGTTGGCCCATAAATTCTTGATTAATGGATCCATGGAAATGGTGCACAATTATCTGGAATAAAATCTAACAACATAACTGTTCGTGACAAGATTTCATTAATTCTTTGGTTCAATTACAATGTCTAACAATGTCCAACAACAAATGTCTAACATAAAAAATTAACATAAACAAAACTGACCAGGAAAATCATCTTTAATCCATAAACCATAATACATACTAAGTCACATAAATGTTGATTAATATTCTTTTCAAACTTCACAGCTCCAAATATAGATGAAGAATTCCGTTTTACATGTGAATTGCTAGTGTTCTGTGAGTAATGTAATAAAATGCCATTTCCATGTCTCAATGAGATTCCAGTGGAATATCTTCGTCTCACGGGGAGGGTCGGTCTGTTTCCACAAATAACACATTCAATTTCTACTCCCCACCTACAAATAAATTACAATAATGACGTAAAATGTCACAAAATGGGATATGAAGTGCCGTATGCCTGCAAAATACACAGCTCCAGGTTTCAGTGCACATCCAGATACCTGTAAAATGTGTATTATCACAGTTTTTTTTTTTTTGATAAATTGAGAGGCTTGTCCATGACCTTTTTGCATCAGTGTCCTCAGAAGCAGACCACAGAAAATGATGCTGATGTGTGCCGTGATGCTGACAAAGCCGGGTGTTATATACTCCTATACTTACTACGGCTTTACAATGAATATTCTTTGGTGAGCCT
>NC_089820.1:55467591-55487591 GCF_029633855.1 Hoplias malabaricus
TAAAAAAACGCCCACTTTTTTCTGTTTGGAAAAATGCAAATTCTTCCTTAGTATTTGTACTAGGATCAGGCTAATAATAATAATAATAATAATAATAATAATAATAATAATAATAATAATAATAATAATAATAATAATAATAATAATCCACACAAAGCTTTGAAAAAGTGGAAGTAAAAGCATTGCGTTTGAAAGTATAAATAAGAATTCAACGCGTAAAAAAATATACAATAACAACGAAATAAAATAAATAATAGTAGTGCTTTGGAAGTAATATTTTGAAGTCTGTGACGAGATATGTTCAAAACATCTCTAAACCTCTCAACACTTTTTACGGCTTTTATTTTGACAAACATTGGAGCCACAGGCACATGGGAGATTACTATATTTTTTAAAAAGTCTCGGCCACTCAATAATACAATAGCGTTGCGTTGTTAATTTCTTACCATAAAATATTATTTACAATATATCACTTTATCCAAGGGAGTCACACCATGGGACCAATCAGAAAGCGGATCTTCAAGACCAATCAGAGAGCACAAACCACGGCTCTGATACATTTCATGTCGGTAACCAATTAGAGCGCAGATCTCAGCAGCCAATCAGAGAGCAGAGAGTTGAGTACGAAATCCAAACAATGTGAATCTTGGTAACCAATCAGAGATCAGGAAATTAAGGCTCGTAGCCAATCAGAGTACAGGGAGCGGTATTTGAATCGTCGCTGTGGCCTTTGTTGCTATCGTCTCCCTGGTTTGAACAGAGAATAAGCACGTATTACGAGCTTTTTAAAAAACTTTATTTTGTATTTACTTCAGAGCAAGACAGTGCCTTTTTTAATCGTGTGTAATGGATCTTCGCGCTATTGTGAGTATTTTTAAATATGTTTATGTTTGTCCCCAATATTTGTTATTGTAGCTTGTTGGTTAATGAACGTGACTTTTATTTTGTAGGTTAATGACAAGACGTTTTCAAACTTGGTTTAGCTTAATCTGTTTTATAACTCGTCTTGCTATAGTTGTGTTTGCCTTTAAATGTATTTCTTAATGTTTACAAACCACACAGGCCACAGGTAAACACTTTTAACTGGCCCTTAGTAAGACCCCCCCCATCAATGGTAATCCATTTGAGTGCGTTGTTGGAGTAATTCTCTGGTGCTTTCTAAATTAAGGTTATAGCTTTAAGTCTTCAACACTTTAGTCACCCTAATACCTGTATTTGTCAACTTTATAGGTTTAAAAGTTAGTCTGAGGCCCTAGTATAATAATCCCTCTAGTTAAACTTTACTTTCACCTTTTTTCTTTTGCTTACAGTAAGATAAAACTTAGGACAACTTCTTAGCTTTTGGGGTGCATTTAAGCACTTTTTTTTTTTTTTTTTTTTTAAAGGTGACTCATGACTGTAATCAAAAGCACTATGTAATTCAGGTGTCTGCTCTCCAGTCTGTGCGCTGGAAACTGATCTAATGTGTCTGTGAAGCCCTGGTCTGTAAATGAGTTAAAAAGAGAGACTCTTTATGCTAGGCCTTCTCTCCCTCTGCTCATGGCAGGGAAAAGGCTTTTTAAGACAGAGACAAATCCAAACTGTTAACAGCATGAACTGAGATGAAAATATTGCTCTTTAGATGGGTAAAACTGGCTAATATTTGCACTTTAGGTGTAAATGTCTCCCAATTATGGTGGCTGCTAACTACATTTCTTAAAATACAACAAATAAACAAACAGTAGTTTTTATTAAACACTTCCACCTTTAAAAGATGCAGAAATTCTGGATTTAAGGAAGCCAGGGAAATTTTTCACACAGCTGATCAGTTCAAAACTAACATCTGTTCTCTCCTAGTACCGTAACGCAGAGAATCCAGCTCCTGTTGCTGGTAAAGCTGGAGTCACCAATGCTGGATCAAGGCGGGCCGTCTTGGGCGAGCTTTCCAACTTTGCAGCTAAACCTGCCAAAGCCACGGTAATGTTCTTTAAACAATTATATTCCATAGTGTTTCTATAGAACTGAAGTGGCTTAAATTCCCTTCCTGGGGTGTTTCACATGTATGAAGTCTTGGTCTCCATCTCAAAACAAAGTGAGAGCGGTAAGTAGATGGTATAGAGGTGGTTTAATGAGTATTGACTACTAACTGGAGCATGGAATTTGTTTTAACACCAAAAGTGTTAATTGGTTAAACAGAATTGTTCCTGACATGTGACTTGAGTCCTCTGAACTTCTGCTTTCCTATATTCAGAAAGGCTTGAAGTCTGCAGCTCAGCCAGCTGCTGTGCAGCCTAAACGTGCTCCAGTTGTCCCAGTAGCCCCCGTTCACCCAGTTCCAGTCATCCCTCCAGTTGTGGCTGATGTGTCCATGAAGGAGGAGGAGGACGACTTGTGCCAGGCCTTTTCAGATGCGCTCTGTCCCATTGAGGACATTGACAAAGGGGATGAAGACAGTCCACAGCTGTGCTCGGAATATGTGAAAGACATCTATGTATACCTTCGAAGCCTAGAGGTAAATATTCTTGGGCCCCATTCTAAAGCTTTTTTATTTCCCCCCCTAAGTTCAGAGCACTTGTAGAGTTTCAAAGAACCATATTCTGTTTTGTTATTGAAGACTGAGTTTTACGTAACCTCCTGATTCTAGAGCTGTTCTCACATTGCACCCTACTGCAGGAGTGCTTGCCTGTTGTACAAAACTCTCCAGTTTTTACTAAATTCTCTTTTCTGGACCTTCACTGTGCTGTCATTCCAGGCCCAGCAGTCAATCCGGCCAAGGTACATGGATGGTTATGAGATCAACGAGCGTATGCGTGCTCTTCTGGTTGACTGGCTCATTCAGGTACACTCAAGGTTCCAGTTGCTTCAGGAAACCTTGTACATGACTGTGGCCATCCTCGATCGCTTCCTTCAGGTGAGGCATGGATCTGCATCGCAACCGCCATATTTCTTTACCCATTTTATCACTAACCCTACATATGTTTGTGCACAGGTCCAGCCAGTGTCTCGAAGGAAACTGCAACTAGTGGGAGTCACTGCAATGTTGGTTGCCTCCAAATACGAAGAAATGTACGTGCCAGAGGTCGGAGACTTTGCCTACATCACAGACAACGCCTTCACAAAACCTCAGATACGAGAAATGGAGATGCTCATCCTCAGGGAGCTGAACTTTGAGCTAGGAAGGCCTTTGCCTCTTCACTTCCTCAGGAGGGCTTCAAAAGCTGGGAATGTAAGTGCATTTCTGATCGAAAGTCGGTGTGAGAAACTACCGAATGCTTTCTAATGCGTAACTGTGTAGTCATGACTTAACTGATTAAATAATACTGCTTATGAACATGGTTTTTGGGGTATTTTGAAATGTGACCTGGGCGGCATGGTGGTGTCATGATCACACAACTCCAGGGGCCTGGATGTTGTGGGTTCAATTCCCGCTCCGGGTGACTGGAGGAGTGTGGCGTGTTCTCCCTGTGTCTGCGTGGGTTTCCTCCCACAGTCCAAAAACACGTTGGTAGGTGGATTGGTGACTCAAGTGTCCGTAGGTGTGACTGTCTGTTGCCCTGTAAAGGACTGGCGCCCCCTCCAGAGTGTTCCTGCCTTGCGCCCAATGATTCCAGGTAGGCTCTGGACCCACCGCGACCCTGAACTGGATAAGGGTTACAGATAATGAAATGTAACCCGATTTGTTCAAAATACTACAAGGTTCAAACACCACAGCAGCATTCTCCCCCTATCTATGAGCAATACTTGTTCATTTAAGCCCATGGCTCACCAGACTTGAGTCCATGGCAGTGAGAAACAAGGGACAGCATTACTATTCCGCTCTGTTCTTTTATAAGTCTTGTTTAAATGTGGGTTGGTGCCCTCCAGATATTGTGTACTGTTGAGATAAGTTAAGCATTTTTTCCCCTCCCTCTCCTATCTTAAGGCTGATTCTGAGAAGCACACACTTGCCAAATACTTCCTTGAACTGACGCTCCTGGACTACGACATGGTCCACTACCATCCGTCAGAGACTGGCGCTGCTGCCCTCTGCCTCTCTCAGCTGGTGCTTGATGGACAGAAATGGGTAGGACTCTTCATTTTGTTTATTGCTCATCATGGTTTTAACTGTCTAACACTCTCCCTGTCTTTTAGTCTCAGACACAGGAACACTACACCACGTACAGTGAGGCCCACCTGAAGCCCGTCATGCAGCACATGGCCAAAAATGTGGTCAAGGTTAATGAGGGGCTCACAAAATATGTGGTAGGTCTCTGCTATTGGTCACTGGCTCCACGTGCTTTGTCTGGACCCTCCCTGATCCTCTTCTCTTCCACAGGCTGTGAAGAAAAAGTACTCCAGCAGCAGGCTCATGAAAATCAGCCTCCTTCCACAGCTGAAGTCTGCCCTGATGAAGGAGCTTGCAGGTCCTCTGCTGACCTCATCGTGAACCTCTCTGTGAACAGATTATTCCTACTGATCTGCACTTTATGCCCAATCAGCCATCGGAGATGGACTGCTGCTTTATGATTTATTTGTTTGTACATATGCAAATACAGGTTGTGTTTTAATTATTTTAGACTTGTACTTGGAATGCTTCAAGATTTTAGGTAGTTTTATTCTCCTACTCTTTGAACGCTTGGTGTCTTCTGCAGTGGAAACGTCCCACTGTTTTAAAATGGAAAATTTCAATAAAAGTCCAAATATATGTTGGAATTTCTGCTTCATTGATTTTTAAAAAATATTCTCTCCCCTTCCTCCCTCTAAAGTCTCTCTCAAACAACTGAAGCCACCCAATAGACCTCTAGAATATGGTGGGTTTTTAAGCTACTGCCTTAGTGTCTTCAAAACTACTTGTTAAATTCAAGCAGCCATTTTGTTTGCTCAGACTTACTCATGGACATCTTATTTTAAAAATAAACAAACTCTGACTTGTTATTTCCTATTCCTTTTGGTCATGGAGATGAAACCCCAGACACTGACTTCATCAATAGAACAGATTTAGAAGTTACTCCTAGGAAAGGAACATATTCTAGTTCCTTGAGTGGTCTCTGACTGAGCTGTTAGTTTCTAACTTTTTTTTTTTTTTTTTTTTAAATGGTGTTTAAAAATGAACTCATGTACTAAGTAAAAACAAAGACTCCCCTTGTGTGAAATGCTGTTATTTCATTCGAATGAGGCAATGTTAACTGTTTAGAACGTCTGGAGAAGTGCATATTAATGCTTACAATGAATTACATGTATTTGAGGAACTTTAGTTTGGTCCAGTTTTGCATTTAAACAACCCTTTAACCAATCGCTAAAACCCTTAACAGAAAACAGCCAAAGAAGCGAGAGCTCGGAGTCCTTTCTGTTCTCAAAGTACAAAATCTAGATACATGAACACAAAATGCCTGTATAATGTAAACAATCAGTTGCCTTCATCAAATGGGGCATCTTTGGCAAACCATATTTACATCCTTCTGCGGCTGACCATGGCAATGCTGACTGATACAAATTCATACTGATAAAGTGCTTTTAAACCATGCGCAGTACACGCAGCTAATGTAGAGTTCTGCAGTAACGGATGTGCTCCTCGTGGTTTAAGGGTTTCCTTTGACTTCTAATGATAAAATCTTCAAAAATCTAAGTATATTTGCTGAAAAAAACTAACACGTATTAGCAGCAAAATATTCCCTACTAAACCCATAGATTTGAACATGACGCTACCAGAGATTACCACATAACAGCAGGTGAATCTACAAGAAAGCACCTTCGTTTACTCAAAAAAACAATTTTAAAAGAAAAAAAAAAAGAGTTCAGGTCCCAGATAAAACAAATGCTGTGTCTTTATCATCAAATTAAATATCACTGATGGCTGAACCAGAAAAAAAGTAAAACGAAGCTATAAATACAATAAATAGTTTTGATCAGTGCTCACAGGGACATTATAAATTTCAGCCCTGGAGAGAAGTCTGGTAGCCGGCTGTGCAGGACTCCACTGAGAAACTGACCACTGTTCCAACAGATTGCAGTTAAGGCTGAGGTCTCCACGCAGCTGTCTTCTCACTCTTTTATGGTTCCTTCCTTTCCGCTCCGCTGTGAGGTACGAGAGAAGCTCCAGCCACTCAGCAGTAGCAGGTGGAGTTAGATCTTGGTGACGTAGTTGTTGGGGAAAAGGCCTTGTTTTCCTCTCAGTCTCCCTGTCCACCAGCCTGAGGCATCTAGACGACGACAACAACAACAACAGAGAAGGATGAGCTCATCTCTTGAATGTGGATGTTTATGTGGTTAAAGGTGCAAAATGCAATTGGACGGAGTGTCGGTCTGTGTTGTTGTAGTTCACCTAATAAGCCACCAGAGGTCATGTATCCCAAATTTTGACCAGGGCAATCTCCGGTGGTCAAACGGTGAATCACAACAGAGACAGCCATTCCATCCGAGGGTGCAGTTTTTCAGGTTTTCTCAGGCACTGCTCATGCATTTGTTTCTGCTTTTTAAATAACTTTTAAAAAAGTTACTTAGAACTATCATTAGAATTATCAAGTACTAGGTGATGGCAGGTTCATTTCAGACTACGTGTGGTGTGTGTGTGCCACGGATGTGTAAAATGCAGAGGCAGATTTTTGTCGTACCTTCTGCAACAACACTAACAGCATGTTCACAGTTTATTTTTTTTTATAATAATGTAATATAATTATGGCGGCACAGTGGCGCAGCAGGTAACGTTGCAGTCACACAGCTCCGGGGACCTGGTGGTTGTGTGTTCTCCCTGTGTCTGCGTGGGTTTCCTCCGGGTGACTGTCTGTGAGGAGTGTGGTGTGTTCTCTCTGTGTCTGCGTGGGTTTCCTCCGGGTGACTGTCTGTGAGGAGTGTGGTGTGTTCTCTCTGTGTCTGCGTGGGTTTCCTCCGGGTGACTGTCTGTGAGGAGTGTGGTGAGTTCTCCCTGTGTCTGTGTGGGTTTCCTCCGGGTGACTGTCTGTGAGGAGTGTGGTGTGTTCTCCCTGTGTCTGTGTGGGTTTCCTCCGGGTGACTGTCTGTGAGGAGTGTGGTGTGTTCTCCCTGTGTCTGTGTGGGTTTCCTCCGGGTGACTGTCTGTGAGGAGTGTGGTGTGTTCTCCCTGTGTCTGCGTGGGTTTCCTCTGGGTGACTGTCTGTGAGGAGTGTGGTGTGTTCTCTCTGTGTCTGTGTGGGTTTCCTCCGGGTGACTGTCTGTGAGGAGTGTGGTGTGTTCTCCCTGTGTCTGTGTGGGTTTCCTCCGGGTGACTGTCTGTGAGGAGTGTGGTGTGTTCTCTCTGTGTCTGTGTGGGTTTCCTCCGGGTGCTCCAGTTTCCTCCCACGCTCCAAAAACACATGTGCAAATCAAAAGTGTCTGTAGATGTGAGTGCGTGTGTTGCCCAGTGAAGGACTGGCGCCCCCTCTAGGGTGTATTCCCTGCCTTGCACCTAATGATTCCAGGTAGGCTCTGGATAACGCTTACAGATCATGAATGAATGAATACCACTATGTATTGACGCGATCCCTTGCTAACCTTCTGTGATGATGTCGATGATGTCATCTGCGTTGAAGCTGAGCTCATCCGTGTCCTGAGCGTCGTAGGCATAGAGGGCTTTACACTGAGGAACCTGGGGCTTGGGTTTGGGCGCTGGTTTCGGCCGTCCTCCCCCTGGAGCTGGCCGGTTAGTGGACTGTCTGTGAGCCCTGAAACACAACAGCAGGACATCCTTCAGAGACGGAGTAAGAGTGTGGCGTTGAGTCTGTGAGTCATCTGTGATGTTACAGAAACTGGTGAGCATGCTTCAAGAGAGATAACGTGAGAGTAAAGTCAACTTAGTTAAAGGAATGTCTCACAAAACACTAACATGAGGAATGGAAACCAGCGGCTACAAATGATCACCAATGCGATGACGGGCGTGATGCAGTTTGACGGCCGTTTGATTTCATTCACTGTTGGCAACATTAGTGTTTTTCACGGAATTATTCCTTTAACTCTAATTTCAGCATTTATGAAGCGTTCACTCTTTTGCTGAGTGCTTAGTGTTCAGAGTGTATTTATTTACTCAGTGGGAAGGACGTCTTATATCAGAATATGGATACGTCTATGGATATTATATCAGGGGTAATATGACTTTGATTTCATATATAAATCATAATAAATAATGCCCCTCCTTATATTTGTCTTCATATTTTATACTTAAATAGTTTATAAGGCAGCGACTTTGCCACTAGGTGGCGCCAGAGACCATCACTTCCACAGCCACTGCATCCAAGAGCATTACAAATGGGGGAAGGGCACTTACTCTTTCTTATGAAGAGATGAGTAAAGAACTAACTTTAAGTTTCAGGGAGATTTTGAATGGAAGGTAAATTTAGACCAACACCAAAAGCCGTCCAGAAAATGAAAAAGAGCATGTTGTAAAAGAAAAACAGCTACATCAAAAACACCAAAACCTCACAACGAAAGTCAGTAGAGATACAGTTCCTTCCATGGTCCAGCCTCAGAGAAGCAGAGCTCATGTGTGAGTGTGAACCCAGTAAAAGAACAGGTGTAACCCATGGGTCTCCCGAGGCGTGGAGGAGCTGTTTGTTTGCAGTGTGGAGGACCCATGAGAGGATGACTAACACTACAGGAAAGCCAGGGAGACAGAATGATCCAATTCTAACCTCCTTCACCTTCGCAATGGCTCCACACATTGGTGAGAGGATTAGAGATGCAGAGTCTATATCAATACAAACATGGGTGAAGGTTTGTAGATGCCTGAGCATAGGTCTCAGCCACTAGGACATTAGTGAGATCAGGTGCTGACGTTGGAGGATTCATTCGGGACCAAAACACCACTCCAACTGAGCTCCACCACTCCTGAGAACACTCACACAAGCTTCCCACTGTATAAGTAATGATTTATTTAACGGAGCTTGTACATTGTATTTGAAAGCAAAACTGATAAAGAAAGTACAGTAGTAATCATTTTTATACACACTGCTGTGTGCTATTAGAGCACCCCCCTCCTCCCCCATAAAACTCCCATAAGCAGAAGTACTGAATGTGGTATGTGTTTTAACGTGGAGAACACACACAGCCACAGCTCAGACTAAGAGAAAGATCATCTGTCGGCGGCTCAGCAGACTTCGTGTTAGCATCTGTATGGTTCAGCGTAAAAACACGCAGATGTATATTAAAGAGACTGTTTCCATGGCAATAAGGCTCCGGGATGGTTAGGAATTGGACATCACTGTCAAGACTAGTACTACAGTAAGAAGAAAGAAACCACAACCAACACCACCACACACACACACACACACAGACTCACATTCCTCCGTTTGCAGATGTCCTTTCGTTTCTGTTTTGGTAAAGAGATACATCAATGGTGTTATAAACCTTGAGTGTCATTCAGTGTGTGTGTGTGTTTGTTTACACAGTGACACATTAATCTTAATATGCAAATGTTTAGAGTTAATTTATTGAGTTTACTGGATAATTGTCCTGTGTCTGCTCTAAAATAAATTGGAAAAAATCTCTTTAATTAATTGATTTTATTTATTAAACTTTATATAATAATATTATATGATTTCTATATAGATACATATAAAACTATATATATTATAGGGCCACATTACTGTTGCATAATGGTATTTATCTTATATTATTGTATAACAATAAACATTGTATTTGTATGTGTGCTTGTGTGTGTGTGTGTGAGTGTGTGTGTGTGTGTGTGTGTGTGTGAGAGAGAGAGTGTGTGTGTGAGTGTGTGTGTGTACTCACCCTGCAGCTCCCTGATCAGGTACTTTAAGACAGTCCAGGTTGGGTTGTTGGGCTGTGTGCCTGCTGCCCCTGTTTTTAAGCTGATTGGCTGAGACAGGCAGGAAGGGGTGGGCCGGATTGGCCGGTGCTGACCGGTGGCTCTGGTGCTGTGGGTTCCTCTGACTGATATTGGCGTGTTTCAGCCCTCCGTTCTGATGAGCAACTATAAGAACATGAACAAATAGGTATGAGCCTGCGGACCCTGGACCAGACCCGGGTACAGCGTTAAGAGTGTGTGTGTGTGATTGTGTGCGTGTATTTGTGTGTTACCTGGAGGTCCAGGGGCGAGCCGTGTCGGGATGTGCTGGTGTGGTCGGGACATATTGGAGCGGCTCTGACTCATGCCCTTCCTAGTGGGACCTGCAGAAAACCAGTTCAGAACACTGTAAGAACACCATGTAAGGAATAATTCTTAATAACACTCGTTTGTACAGTTTTGTCCAGCGAAGATAAATGTTAATATTTCATTTCCCACATTCTGGGGTCATATCACATCCTCTCAGTGTCAGGTGTAAAGTGCTCTCTGGAGAGGACTGCAGGGATACTCACGGGAGTTTTTAGGGAGGCCCTGTCCGATGCTGACCTGCAGCGTCTTGTTTGACGGTCGCAGCACAGCGGCGTCCCCTTGACCCTGAATAAACTGCACCTGCCTTGAACCCCCCGCACTCCACGGCCCCCAGCTCTCCTTCTTCAGCTTCATCTCCAACCTCAACACCACAGATAAATCAATCACTTAAATTCCTCATCTTCAACATTCCCACTTCAGACATTATTTACAACATTGTTATTTAAATAAACATGTATTTAGTCTATATCTTGCACTAATTCTGTTTTATTTACAGTGAGACTGTTTTAATTTAAAACATTTTTATTTATACTACACAGTTACACAGGTACGGCGGCGCAGCAGGTGGCGCAGGGTGAGGGTGTGAGGGAATGTGTGAGTGTGTGTCGCCCTGTGAAGGACTGGCGCCCCCTTCAGGGTGTGTTCCCGCCTTGTGCCCAATGATTCCGGGTAGGCTCCGGTCTCACCACTACCCTGAACTGGATAAGCGCTTACAGATAATGAATGAATGTGTTATACGGGTTCCTCAGTTTTTATTTACAGCTTATAACATGCAGGTTATAGGGACTCACGTGTTTGCAAACTTGAGCGGCAGCTTCCTCTGGGTCTTCTCCTCGAACCTGCGTGCCAGCAAACTAATAAACTCAGTCTTAAATACACACTCCAGCAGACTGTCATACTCCTGCTCATGGAGGATCAGGAAGTCATCCTGCATAGTGCTGCAGAAGAGAGAGAGAGAGAGAGAGAGAGAGAGAGAGTGAGAGAGAAAGAGAGAGTGAGAGAGAAAGAGAGTGAAAGAGCGAGAAAGAGAGAGAAAGAGAGAGAGAAAGAGAGAGTGAAAGAGAGAGAGAGCAAGAGTGAGAGAAAGAGAGTGAGAGAGAGAAAGAGAGTGAGAGAGAGAGAGAGAAAGAGAGAGAGAGAGAGAGCGAGAGAGAGCAAGAGAGAAAGAGAAACAGAAGAGTTCATTAACTGAAGCTAAAACTCACAATGAATGTGCAGTTCTCTTTTGAATATTACATCTCACTTTCAACACAAGGGAAAACCTCAAACCACAGCCACTTTCAATACGGCCGACCAAACAGATAAAGAGACAGGCAGTGGGTGTCAGATATTCTCAGCTCCATCTACAAATGACTAAACACAACGACACGACACACTAAACAGCAGGGGGCCGAGGGGCGAACAGAAACAGCATCAACAAGGCAGCGCAGCGCTGGCCTGCTTCTCCCAATAAACTTAAGTCTTTTCTAATGAGCTTTTTACAAGGCTTGCTCTCCCTTCCCAGGAGCACCTGGTTCACATTACCCACAGCCCTCCACTCCCATCACGCCTCTGAGACCCCCACCACACACACACACACACACACACACATACAACTACACAGTGAGGCTTGCACACACTTCACAGCCCTCCACATGCATCGTGTAAAAGATCAATGTGTGGCAATGTGGGGTGATGTTTAACTCGTCTGGTGAATTTTTGCTTTTAATCCAAAGTCTTTGAGAAATGTGAGGCCTTCAGCTTTGGTCTCACGTCTGACTCTGAAAGGCTCCTCCAATGCTCTTTTATAAAACTCACCAGGGCTACACTCTGATTGGCCGAGCCCCTTTCAAAGCCACTGTAAAATAAAGCAGTAAGCGAGTCTTTGTGCTACAGTGATTTTAACCACGGTTAAGGACTGTTGTTAGACACGGTCTAAAGAAGAGCAGCTTTTGTTTTTATAAACCGTGACAATATGCACCACACATAATAATTTAATCACACTCTTCCAGTGCAGTTGTACTGTGTTAAAGGGGAGAGGTTACAATGTGGTCTTTCTGAAAGTTAAAAAGCATAAAGTGCACTGCATGGCCTTTTTTCCTTTGCATTTTATTCCGTTGTTTTTAATCACTGCTTCGGGATGTTTCCCCCTTGTTTCCCTTTTGAATTTGGGAGCAAACGCAATCAAAATAAAAACAAAATCATACACTTCAACTAAGTTCATACTGAACCTTATCATTAAAGATCGTTTAGCTGTGGAAAAGTCTTGGACGATTATGTGGCTTGGCAGCTTTTGTCCAACTGATAACAAACAGACAACTTATGAATGCTGCTCGTACAAATGCCCCTTAACCGCAGGGAAACCACTGTAACACGGCCTCTCATGGCTTTTTGCTTTTATTGTAGTTTGTAGTTGTCATTCAGATAAACTTAATGAACTTTACATTAAACACACACACGGCTTCCGCTCCAAAACACGGATCTTTTACAGATGCCTTCTGTTCCCCGCATGTGACATTTAAGAGCAACATGGCGGGGCTCGGGGGGCTTCAAGGCCTTGAACATGGCTCTGTTTGGATTGGTGCAGAAGGACAAGCTGAAGTCCCTCTGCTGGAAGTAAAGACTCATGATTCCAGAGCTTAGACGTTGGTGTTGATAATACGTTTAATTTTACAACACACAGCTGCAAACAGCATGGTGGAAAAAGCATTCCAAAACAGGCCTTTACCTTCGGTTAATGTACTGGGACCTGTAATGTAATGGGACCTGTCCTAAAGTGTAGAGAAGTCATCCTGGAACTGAGAGGTCGCTGGTTCGATTCCCTTGACCGACAGCAGTGAAGAAACGGCACTTTCTCACACCTCTAAGCAAGGCATCACAACCTGGTACCTGGGCACTGTGACTGGCTGCTGGCTACTCACTGCCCCTAGATGTGTGCGTTTGTGTGTGTTCACTCCCAAGCATGAATTAAATGGTGAGTTTCCTCATGGGGGTTAATAGTTTCAATAAAATACCACCTCAGATTCTTTCTGTAATAATACTGCTTTGCTAAACTGATAAGCTATAAACCGCAGTTTCACTGGAGGAAATTCTGAGGTATGACTTTTCTGTTTTTGAGGACGCTCTGTTGTGTTTTATCTGCGCGTGTGCGTGTGCAACATTAATGATTGCTGCTCAAGGTTTGTTGTTCCACTCTCACTGTGTTGACTCATTGTTTAAATATTAACTGGTCGACCTGGTGGCTACTCTCCCTCCTACAGAAACACTGACTTCAAGTCTCACCTGAGAGAAACAGCCATGATCTTTTCCACATCGATCTTGCGCTTCAGCACCTCCTTTATCTGGCCTTTCTCTGGACCCTGCTTCACCTTCTCTCTCCCGATCAGATACACACTCTTAGGGGTCAGGATCAGGTCCCTCTTGGTGCCCTGAGGCCACAAAGAACATAACAGGGACAGTCAGACTATTTCCTAAACAATCCAGTGTGTAAATACTGTTTGTAAGAAGCAAGAGTTTTTGAGAATGAAAGACCACCATGACCCTAGGAAACACTGGTATACGATGGAGTTTGGTCAAAGTACCTTGAAGCGTCTGTCGTATTTGTTGACCGTATCTGCAAAGTCGATCTTCTCTCTCTTGCTGAGGAACTGTCTGAGCTCAGGCCTTTCCTCCATGCCCAGATAATCGCCAACGAAGTTCCTGTTCAAGCTGTGCCTCCTTCTCTCCTTCTTGTTTAGCAGGAGGTCAGAGGCTGGAGAAAAATACACACACGTTTAACATCAGAGCCTCAGCACTGCATTACCAGTGTACTGACGTGAACTGCACTGAACTAAAGAAAACACTGAACCAATTCCAATCTAATTCTAATTCTAATCACAGTCATTGCTAAGCACTACATTATATTAATAAAATTCTCTCTAAAGGTTCTGACTCAGAAATGTATCACAAAGACCCCCAAGTGGTGCATTGGTCTAAGCATTGTCCCTATCACCTAGAGATCACTGGTTTGGGAAGGATGGCCCCTCACATGCACAATGCTAGCCATGCTAGCTGATGTCCTCCAAGCACATGGCGCTGTCCAGTGGTTCGAAAAGAAATGGTGGCTGCTCTCAAACGTCTCGGAGGAAGCATGTGCTTATTTTTACCCTCCCGGGCCGTGTGGCTGTGGGCGGAGCCAGGCTGGATTTGGTGATGGTTAATAATTTTGGAGAGAACTGGAATATACAGTTTTATTTGATGCATATCATAATCGAAATAGAAACTGCATAAGGTGTCTCTACTGGCAGCAGTTTCTGCATTATAATAATAGTAGGACAATATATTCATCCATTCCTTTAACTGTTCAGGGTCAGGGTGGGACTGGAGACCACCCAGAATCACTGGCTGCAAGGTACCCCGGGCCGGGCAATTACGCCACAATGATTCAGTGCATTATGGTCATTTTTTGCAAGGGTTTCAAGAAGTTGGAATTTTTGTATCATATTCTGGTGCGACAGCATTTGTTCTGCTTACGGCTGTGAGTGATGCTTGCCCAGCGAATGTGGAAATGAGGTCATATCCTATAGAGGACTTATATAGTGGAAAGCCACTGAAACCTTATTTCGAATGCAGGGGATTTACCACTGCCTCATGAGGCAACAATTGTTTTCAGTTCCTTTTTAACACTATGTCACTATGTGTGTGGGTGTGTGTAGCGGTGAATGAGTAAGCATGTGTGTGTGGGTGTAAAAGCGTGTATATGGCCATGCTGCGGTTCTCACCTTCCTCTCTCATCTGTACACACTTCTTTCTGGCCAGATACAGACGCCAGGCTTTCTGAATGGCTCGAGCGTAGCCATCAAACTTTCTATCTCTTGTCTCCTCCAGAAGGAAAAGCTGTGGAGGAGAGAAAAAGAAAGAGAAGTTATTATCCTCCACATACCTGCAGCTACTGCCACACCCAGCTAACCGCCACGTCACTAAAACACAGCCAGGCCAAGCTCAGATCCAGACTCGAGCTCTCTGTCCACTCCCTACATTAGACCGAGGCTAAGAAAACAAGACAAACCCATGACATAATCATTTTAACCGCTTAAATACCTCTGAATGTACAGCCGATCTAAAGTTTGGATTCACTGTTTTCACTGTTTAACATAAGCGATTTTATAGGATGCTCTTCAGTGATTTAAAACATAAACAACATGTAGAGGCCCACTTTGACTACGCAGATTGTACTGAACTCACCCTGGCCCTAAACTTTAGCCCAAAACCTACCCCTCTGTGAACAGGGAAAGCAGCGAGAAAGCAGCACAGTGTCAAAAATGTATTTTAAGGTACTAACAATGCAAAATGAAATGCGACAGAGACTGTAGGACGGCAGGAGAAAGCTTTTGAGTTCACTGCTAATTAAGAAGCACAGCCAGAGAACTGAGGTAATTAAATTCACGTCCAACATCCCGAAAGGTCACTCCCTGCAGAGCTGCTTTAGAGCTACATTAGTGAACTGAGGACAGACGTCACATTTACGACAGCTCTACCTCTGAGTCGCCTGCCCTTCTCTCTCTCTCTCTCTCTCTCTCTCTCACTCTCTCTCTTTCTCTGTAATTCAGAAACTCATGCGTTACTGTCACAGTGTCAGGTAAATCAGCTGAGACACTAACACAGCATTAAAAGGGTCGTTCATCAGCACTCTGTGGGATCAGAGAGTTCACACACACACACACACACACGCGCGCGCACAAAAAACACATACACACAGCTGGCGTGGGTGAAATTACAGCACCCGACAAAAAAATACCTGTAGTCATGAAGTAACGAGTGTGTGTCAGCAGCTTATCAGAGGAGTTTTGTTTTGAGAGGCTGTGTGTGTTTGGTTTAAGACCCACCCGTTTGATATTTGTGTTGTAGAAGAACACCACACACACACACACACACACACACACACACACACATACACATACAAACACACACACATACAAACACACACACATATGAATAGTTTATAATAAGAACATTAGCATATATTTAAGACTAATATGAAATAATAACTAATAATAATACACAGAGGAGGATGTATAAAGTTGGATATTTGAGGTTGTGTTATTTCAGAGAAAACCTATAAGTAATACACACACACACACACACACACCTGTGGATAATTATGTGCACTGAGGCTGATTAACAAAGCCTGATTCAGAGTGTGTGTGTGTGTGTGTGTGCGTGTGTGTGTGTGTGGGTGCATGCTCACAAAAGTCACAAGCAGAGCTTTCATTCAGAGCCGGACTAAGTCTCTGTGGTAAAGAAGTCTGGGCTGTGTTCTAAACGGAGCTGTTGCTGCGCTGCCTGGGCTCAACACTGCTGCTTTAGGTTTATGCTCAGAGTCTGAGTCTGTCCACAAAGATCACACTAAACTACTGACTCTGAGTCTGAAAGCAAGTGTAAATCACGCCGACTCATTAATCTAAGACGCGGTTCACTAACACGTGCATAGCTGTGATACGTATTGTTGCTGTCAGAACGAAACACAGGCTACATGTTTGTTGTTTATCACTCCTAATGGACCAATAGAAACGGCCAGAACATTAAAGCACACTGAAAAACAAGAATATTTCCCTCCATTCCTGTTCATTTGAGTTTTTCAGTGATACAAGGTTTTAAACCAACAGCAACAAAACATATAAATATATATATACATTGTGTATAAATATATACATTTACCTATGTTCTATTTCCTGTATCAAAGCTCAATCTGCTTTTTTTTGTGGTTTTGTTTTGTTTTGAAAACAGTGACATCTCAGCTGCTGGTGAGCTGCCTTACTCCCTACTGCCTTTAGAGGCAGCATTTCAACACACATCCAACCTCTACATCCAGTCTGCCTTCGTAGAGCCCACTAGTTTTGAGATAAGCCGTCACTTTCTGAACTGATGATTTAGATTTATGGGATTTGTTCGGTTTGTCCAGGAACTGAACCAGTGTTCATACCGACTCAGGAGCTTTGATGAAGAGTTTGGTTTTGCCGAGCTGGAACTGGTCCTGGTCCATGTTGACGGAGCGCAGCAGGTGGAGGACGCCCTGTTTCTCGTCACCGCGCCACGTGGGCCAGGACTCCTTCGTCAGGATCGCGTACCTGAGGACAGAACCAGGAGAAGAGGTCAGACACAAGTAGATAACTCACACTAACACACACACCACTAACACTAAGACTGGACTGTCACACTGCTGACATGCTGCTGTACACAATATTAACACACTAATTAATACATTAATATACACATTTAAAACACACTACTATAAACACAGTTAACAAGATAATTAACACACTGCTAAACCTAGGTGACTAGATCTGAGATGGTGAAAAAGAGGACACGTCTCTGGGGGGTGGACGACTACTGACGTGCAGACTGACCAATTAAATGTTTACAGAGAAGGTTATCGACCAATAACGGTAGCTCTACAGTCAGACCGTCCAATCAGAAGATTTTAGGCTACTTAACCACGCCCCTTTCTCACTCAAGCAAACCAATCGGAGTAGGGAAGGGCGGGACTAGTTTGTGAACTAAACTTCTCGAAGTTCTATGTAAGCTCTAGAAAAACAAAATGCCGGACGTTTGTGAAATTCCGCCCGAACATTTTTTTAAGTCTAAAAAAGAGGACATGTCAGAGTACGTCTGGTCACCCTAGCTAAACACCCTAATTACCTGCTATTAAACACACAACTAATGCTAACACACTAATGCTAATTCTAACACACTACTGAAGACACTAAAAAACAACACTAATGTGCTATTAAACATGCTCTTAAAAATGATACTTAACCAACTAAAGTAATTTTCCCAATGTTCTGCTCAGTTTGGTCACGGTTATACTTTCAAACCAACATTATTCAGGACCCCCACAACCAGGAACCTTTTTTATTTATTCAGCTGGATGGTAATGACTGGTCAAGTCAACCACTTCGCTGAGGTGCTCTTCATTTACAACACAGACAAGAAAACTCAAACAAATGTGAATGTTGATATCCGTGTTGTGTAAGAATGACATACACGTTCCCTGAGATCACAGAGAAGCAGAAACCGATCATTGCGTCACTGCATGACTGAGAGAGCCTCGCCAGAAACAAGACACAATATCATTAAAGGGGAAATACTGCCTTTAGCCTACAGTTCCTCTTCGAATGGTTTTGTTTACGACTTGACGTAATATTTAATACTTGGAGGAACATTAATCCCAGAAGTGTTTCACAATTGAATGCAATATGCTGCTTACTTCTGAATCATCAGACTGGACGGGCTGATTTCTCCAGTATCCATGCACTACAGAAGCAGATACCTGAGACATTCTGAATATTACCAGGCATCTCATTACAACACAGAACGCACTGTAAGTAAATAAATTCACTGAGAACAGCTCTTGCTCAGTGACAAACACAGACCAGGCTTTCACGGCCATACTTCTATGTACGTGAATGTGAATGCCTATAGCTCTGTGCTCGGAGCAGAGAAACCAATATGAAACACAGAGCTGTCTCTGTGTGTGTGTGTGTTTGGGGTGTGTACATTTGGGAGAAAGCAAACATCAGCAGGGTGGAGGAAAATGTGTGTGTGTGTCTCAGGAGGTCCAGGAGATGCCAGCAGACAATAACAGAGCAGCAGAAGAAAGTGGCCACTCCTACGGCTCTCAGTAATGCTAACAAAACCCCCAGACAGAAGAAAGCACAGTGGGGGATTCAGGGCCGAGACAAAGAGCTGCATTCGTCTCATCTCAGGCCAAAACTGACCCCTGTTTTTAACAAACTGAGCCTCTGCACTGCTCCAGGGTCCATCAGTCGCCGTATGAGCTTTGAGTTACCTGTTGAGGAACTTGCGGAAGACCCTCCTGTAAGCGTAGCCAGCACGTCGTACCCTGATGTTCTCTTTTAGACCCAGATACTCCACCTGGTGCTTCACTCTGAGATGAAGAGGGAGAGAACGAGGGGTTAAAATCAATTAGAAAACAGAGAGCTCCAGTTTTTGGAACCGAGTGGCTCAGAAAGACTATTCTGGCACATCTGACTGTCAACAGGAACTGGATTCTGTATTTAGGCACGCAAGGTATCTACGTTTTACTTTTGTTTTGTACATGGCCACACTTTAAAATAGAGAAACATTCATTCATTTATTTTCTGTAACCCTTATCCTGTTCAAGTTCGCCGTGGGTCCAGAGCCTACCTGGAATCATTGGGCGCAAGGTGGGGACACACCCTGGAGGGGGCGCCAGTCCTTTGCAGGGCGAGATACACTCACACATTCACTCACACCTACGGACACTTCTGAGTCATCAATCCCCCTACCAACGTGTGTTTTTGGACTGTGGGAGGAAACCACGCAGACACAGGGAGAACACACCACACTCCTCACAGACAGTCACCCGGAGGAAACCCACGCAGACACAGGGAGAACACACCACAGTCCTCACAGACAGTCACCCGGAGGAAACCCACGCAGACACAGGGAGAACACACCACACTCCTCACAGACAGTCACCCGGAGGAAACCCACGCAGACACAGGGAGAACACAGACAGTGCCTCCCAAAGAAATATTTAATTCTGATTGTTATAACATAAGAAGAATTAATTTTACCAAACATTATTTATTAAAAATTGGTGTCATTTATTGTACTACATTTTACCTATGGCTCAATTCTAGTAAAAGACTGCCCCTATTGTCTCCTTGATTTAATATACGATGATAATAATAAGTGGGGTGGTGTCACTGTCACACAGTTCCAGGGTCCAGTGGTTGTGGGTTCAAGATTTTCCTCGGGTTACTGTCAGTGAGGAAAGTCCTTTCTGTGACGGCATGGGTTTCTTCTGGTTTCCTCCATAGTTCAAAAACACACATGGGAGTTGGTCTTGTTGTGCAAGAAGTGTCCATAGGTGTGAGCAAATGGGTGAGGGTGCGGTGCCCTGTGACGGACT
>NC_089820.1:55490091-55492007 GCF_029633855.1 Hoplias malabaricus
ATTTACAGCAGTAAATATTGTATTATTGCACTCTTGCGTGTCACATTACTGTATTTTGGAATTCACAAAGGTTCTCACCCATGAAGTCTCAGAGCCAGCCAAAATGTAACACACACATGAACATTCCAGGGTGTGTGTGTGTGTGTGAGCACGCGAGAGAGAGAGAGAGAGAGAGAGAGAGAGAGAGAGAGAGAGAGAGAGAGGGAGAGGGAGAGAGGGAGAGAGAGAGAGAGAGAGAGAGAGAGAGAGAGAGAGAGAGAGAGAGAGAGAGAGAGAGAGATTGTGTGTGTGTCTCTTTTAGCCTAAGAATGCAGTTGGAGCGGATTTCAGGAGTTCCAGTCTGAGGTAGGAGCTGAAATGTCTTTTATTATTGCACATATCTTTGCTTGTAATATTCTTTCTGGTGCATCTTTTGAGCCGTTTGCCTGGAAGAAGTCTAGTGAAGACTAAATTAACAGGTGTCTGCTCACAGACAGTCACCCGGAGGAAACCCACGCAGACACAGGGAGAACACACCACGCTCCTCACAGACAGTCACCCGGAGGAAACCCATGAGGACACAGGGAGAACACACCACACTCCTCACAGAGAGTCACCTGGAGGAAACCGACACAGACACAGGGAGAACACACCACACTCCTCACAGAGAGTCACCCGGAGGAAACCCATGAGGACACAGGGAGAACACACCACACTCCTCACAGAGAGTCACCCGGAGGAAACCCATGAGGACACAGGGAGAACACACCACACTCCTAGATACAGAGCAACTGCAACATGGCTTTTTTCCACCCACTGCATGCAACTGGTGTTTTTTATACCCCATTGGCTAGTGTCCCAGTGAAATAGATGGGAGTTGCATCCTGGGATTGCCTTCATGGCTAAGGAAGGAGTTTGATGATATATATAATTCAATATATAAGAACTGTCCAAGAATTGGGACGGCGTAGGTGTCAGGGGCACGCACACTATGACATAAAATGCTCTCTAGTTAGACACCTCGCTTTTATTTATGTGTATTTATGTAAAAGTAATAATCATTAGATTTGTATAAAAAAAAACCTTCAGCATCATGAAGAAAACACAAATAGAATTTTAGTTAAATATTGGATGTAATTTAAATATTCAATGAGTGTCAATGAGAAAGGCAGACGTCTCTCCCCTCTTTACTGAAGGTTAAGTGTCAGGGGGTAAAGGCTGAAGGGCTGTGTCTGCGCAGATGACCCCTGTGACTTCACACAGCTGCAAAATAACGAACTCTCTTCTACAATTCTCTGAGCTGTGTGTGTGTGTGTGCTGCCCAGCACGTGTCAGAAGACAGACCCCCAGCTTGTTCCACAAAGACCAGAACACAATAAACCTACAAACCGACAGAGAAGTGAGGGGGGCTGCACAGATGGCTTTCTGCGAAAAGACTGAAAGAAAAATGAGAGAAAAAGATGGAGAGAGAAAGGGAAAACAAGAAAGGTATAAAGGGAGTGGGGAGAGGCAGAGAAAAGAAGGTAAAGGAGAAATAGAAAGAAAGAGGGAGAGAGATTTTGTGTGTGTGTGTGTGTGTGTGTGTTTGTCCCTCCCCCATCATACACCTCTAAGTGCCTCTGGACTCTGAGTGCACATTAATGTGGAAATACTCTGAACAATAACATGACCGACTGCTGTTGTAAAATGGCGGAGAGAGAGTCGAAGGTCAGTCTGCTCAGACAGGACCGGACACCGCGAGAAGACATGCCCGACTGTCCTGGAGTGAGGGCTGATGGGTAATGAGGTCTTCACTCACATCTGACTGCTCTGCATCAGCTCTATCAGATCTGTAAACAGGACATCTCTGTTCCTCTCACAGAATCCCTCAGCGTCATAGGACACCTGGACAGGGAACACACACACACACAAACACATAGACACACACACTGTTGGTA